>NC_083343.1:27518440-27818440 GCF_019175385.1 Lycium barbarum
GAATCTTTCTTTTCCCTCGTACTCAAATCAAATGGAATCTGTAATCACATGGACTTTATAACATAACATAAGATGGCACATCGGCTGGTGGAGCCGTTTACAATACCGACACTCTATACCCATGACTCTGTCTGCAAAGTCTCTAACTTCGAACAAGACATCATAGCATAGCACTCTGACCCGGCAACACTCCAGAGCAAATGGAGCTTGCCAACTCCGCTGGAACATCTTGTACTCATCTGGGTGTACCTGCGTGGCATGAAACGCAGCGTCCACCAGAAGGTCGTCAGTACGAGCAATGTACTGAGTATGTAAGGCATGAATGATAACATGATAATATGGACAGAGCATGAACAACAATATAATAAGGAAATATGGAAGATAAAAGAAAATGTGTAACTGTCACTGCTTACCTCTTAAGGCGGAATCATGCATGCTTACTTTTAGTTTCATGCATACATAAGCTGTCTGAGTCAAATATCATCATTAGCCCGCGTCCGGGGTAATCATCTCACGCCGCCCACTAGTGGTGCTGCCCGTGCCATATAGACACGGTGTTACTATCCATAAGCCGCCCGCCTTAGCGGTGCTGCCCGGCCATATAGGCGCGGTGTAATCATCCATAAGCCGCCCGCCTTAGCGGTGCTGCCCGGCCATATAGGCGCGGTGTAATCATCACAACTTAAGCATGCGTAAGAGCCCAACAAAAGCTATAACTCCATCGGAGTGACGTAAGGTCGGTAACCTCCGATTACATTATGGAATAACCATGGTCGCTTTGTCTCACCTTGAAGGAACAATCATTATAAGATGAGACTAGCAACGAATAACAGCGTACATAAACCGACACATGAAGACTCAGAAACAAGTTTCGGGTCGATCCAATTTAGTATAAGAAAGTTACGAGCGTTTGAAGTACAGAACCTTCTACGAACGTTTCAGAAGATATTTTTTGGAAAATCAAAGCAATAATCATACCAAGTACCTTTAAACATGAAATCATTCTTATCATAGTCATCTTAGAAATATTCTCATCCTTGACATCATCAATGTCATTGTGAAACATATCCATCGTTATTGTCATAAGAGCTTACAAAATCATGAACCTCCGTTTTGGTAGAATACGGACACTTTGAAAAAACATTTACGAGTTATTGAGAAAAGAATCATGCCTTGGAATCATAAATATCTAACTTTTGAAAAACAAGTAAGATATGGAAACAATTATGAAATCATAACATCGGGATCATGCCTTTGAAAGAAAGGGACAAGCCTTAACATACCTGTTCCACGTCCTATTAGCTACGCTTAATTGTCCAAGCTCGCTATCGCTAGTCTACCTTCAAGAAGATTGACACAATAATTAGACTCATCATCATATACTTGTCTTAATCCTTCAAATAAATTCACTTATGATCTGCCGAAATTTCGGCAGCATCTCCCCTGTAAATACACCATCCCCGAGAATCTAACTCGGCCAATTTATCAATCAACAATCCGAGAATTCAACTCGGCCAAACTATCAACAACAATACCAACAATCATACCAACAACATCAACAATCAATTCAAGACGCATTCTAACATTAACAACCTTTGTCATACAATTCAACGTCATTTCATTTATATTCAATTCAATTCAATTCACATAATATTCAAAACGACTCGATCAGCATACGACTTCACCCGACACCTTCCAAATTTAACAAGAACAATAACAACCTATTTCCTTCTTTCAAATTCAATCACAACAACCCAACTTACAATCTTCCAAACACATGTCTCACTTCCAACTTCATGAATTATATTTACAACCTCATGTTAACAACATTACCTTCACAATACAAGAAACCATACTAGTGTCACATTACCTTCTTCAACAATCCCATAACAATTACAAATTCATTTCAAGCCATTAAGTCTTCATTTTTATTATGGAATCCACAACGACAACAATCAAACTACTAAATAGAATCAATTCATCTTATCTTAACAACATACCACCTATTCGGCCATACCCTATATATTCATAATTCATGAATTTCACCCATTTCCACATACTACAACACTTCACAAATCATCTATAACACATGAAAGGGAAGATTAAACCTTACCTTTACCCTTGATTCCTCCACTTGGCTAGGGCTTCCTATCTTGCACCATGAATGCTTTGCTTGTTCCAACAACCACTCCATATTAATTAGGACCTTCAAATTAGTTGGAATACTAGAAGGAGATAATTTTTCTTGATCAATTTCATGGACACCAATTTTTAGTGCCATGGCCGAATGCCCCTACGATTTCTTTCTTGAAATTTCTTGAACTTGTATAGGAAGGTTATGTCTTGTTATACAAGCCTTTGTCCATATATATAATTAACCTCATCAAATAGAATGAGGACACATGTCCTCTTTCTTTAAGTTTCCTAAATTAAAATAAGGATGACTAATTTATCTCATTTTGTCATCATTGTTTTCCCCATATTTATACATATATACTTATGCCACACGACCAACTTGGCTTCTTCAAGAATTTTCAAGACTTCTTGTGAAATTCCCATTTTGCCCCTAGCCTTCCGCAATATTACCATGAGCCATTTTGTGAATTTTCCTTTTTTACCCTTGACCTTTCTCAATATTTCCATACTAATAGTATTCATAAATAATATTCATAACCAACTTGTACATTAAAATAATTTTGGAAAATGGTCTTGCCCTTAACTCACCACAACTACCTCGAAATATCCGAACGTACAAAATACGGGCTATAACAAATTCCCTTTATTTTGACCTTTCAAGTTTGGGATTTTAGCCCAATACCTTTTATTCCACTTCTTTGAAAAAATTATCCAAATTTAAGCATAAAAAGTGTACTTGCATTTTGAAAATCTTCCAAGTCCTTAACGTTTGTAAAAAATTCAAGATTTAATTCTAAAAGAGTTTTGTTTACAATCCAACAACCTTAAAACTCAATTTTGTATTTAGCCCATAACATAATTCCGTTTCTGCTCGAAAGAGGATTCCATTGCGGGCTTAAGGCCCAAAATCTACTTCGTTTTATTTTTTTTGATCCAGTTCAGGTCCAAATTTACACCAAGGACGGAAGGCTCAAATTTACTACTCTGATCCCTTAAGAAAGATCGATTAAAGTTAACCGAGTTGTAAAAAAAAAAAAGTTTTTAACTTATGAAAATTAGTATTTCGATTTCATACAAATGTTAAATTAACCAAGTTGGAAAATCATTTAGGAGACATCCCTAATAATAATAAAGTTTTCTTCTGAAATTCTACATCCATAGGGGTTTTCAATAATCATACAAGTGTTTTTACAAGTAAATTACACATGATAGGTAAAAATGAAAACGATGGAGAGTTAGGTTGGTGGGCCTACCTAAGCCCACCAGTTGCCTATTGTTACCCATAGGTGGGCCTTTAATGCAAATATTAGCTTCCCTTTCTATAATCATACGGACTCGATCAAGAGAGTTGGGCCTCAGGCCCAACATGGTATATGAAAAAAGAGAAGCACGCCCAGGTGGTATCCCATGCAAAGAAAAGGGAAAAGGGAGAATTGGGGTTAGAACGCACCGAACTTATACACCGCAATTTAGACAGAAATTAAAATATGCAAGTGTCCAAACGTACATCTACTAAACAGATCAGATTCAGGTACATATTTCAACAAATTTGGATGAGATATAATCATTATTCAAAGCCCAAGGATACCTAGACACAGGCTCAAACAGTAAAGGAATGCAAACAGTTTCAAAGAAATCATACCAAAGCCCAATAGTTAGACTCAAGCCCATAAGGTTCACGTGTGGACAAACAGATGAATTCAGACAAGCCCATTATACCATGTTTTAAATCTTATTTTAAGAGAAAATCAGGTGATATACATTGTATATAACTCTGTGAATTGGGATGTATACTGGACTTGTATACTCTGGGTATATCCATTGTATATGGATGATATTTAGTTCAAAACAAATAAAGGGAATAGGGAGGGGATATACATGGTTCAATATTTCTACTTAAAGTCATATTCTTCAAACAGAGCATACATGGACAAAAAGATCACCTTAACATTATAACTTTCAACAGAACAGGTCAACAGGATACAAGTAATTCAACTTCAAATCTTTACCCCCATTTTTAGTCCTTTAAAGTACATATATATTTATGTCCTACCCATTAAAACAGGCTTAGATGATTGCTCAGTTTGGCTATATATCAAAATAGTGACAAGAAAGTTCAAGTCCTGTCTTTGAAACCAACTTAATATTAAAAACCCACAAAAACAACACAGGACACAGGTAATGGCAGTTGATGTATTGAACATTTAGGAGCATAGAGGACAAACCAGAGGAAATAAGACATAAACCATGTCCCTGCTTTACTTAACTCCTAATCTGTCAACCTAAGAGATTTATCTGACTTCAAGGAAAATTAGTTTGATTTCTTTTAAACTTGTTCACCTGGTCAGTTAACTAAGCTTTATATTATCAAGGGTGGGATTCACCCATTATGACAGTTACCAAAACAAACCAGTGATTAAATAGTGCCAACTAGGACTCAAGATTACACAAGACACTTATGACATACACAAAAAAAAAGCACAATCTTTCTTTAAGACCTGAGAAAACAATATAAGTGAGTAGATAGTTTATGCAGACAAACAGGACCTCCTAGATGAGATCAAGAATCTAAATTCCCCTTTTTCTTTTAGACAGCAAGGCACAAATGTAAGAATCAGGAGAACCAAACTGACTCAGTTGAACTAGTATACTTACTTTAACCATGTTTAGACAAAGTGTGGAAAGCAAAGTAGACCATGGACTATAGTCTAAGCTCAGTATTAATTTAAAATGTTTTTTGATAGAAAAAGGTTTAAACCACAGCCAAGGGAAACACTTTTTGACACATGATGGCAATTCACAACTTCTAGGGCTGCTTTAAAATACAGACCCCAAATAGTTTGGTTAAACCACCATACTACAACCTCTTTTTTTATTTTTTTTTATAGAAAATTGGAACTCTTCGCAAGTTCATGGACTTTAACAAACACATACAAGCATCTATTATCAGTACCAGGTCATCAGCTCATATTAAAAACCATATATGATTACATTATATTAAACACTCATGTTCAAAATGACTTATGGACTACTAATCAAACCACATCACTATGTCCGAGTATTGAACCAAAGCAAACTGCCACAGGATGACCAATTTAAACTAAAACATGAGCCAAACAGGGCACAACAACTTTGGATCACAAAGAACAACAAAGAAACCAAAACTGATTTGTAAACAAACTTAACACTGGCCAAGAACCAACTAAACCATACCATAAGAATAAATCACAAAATCATTCTAAACCAAGGACAAAAACTACACTGATCAGAATATAATCATGAGCCAAACATTAATACTAAAACAGGCACAAATTAACTATGCTATTACTAAATAAGCAGTGATTAACACTAAACTACCCTAACAAACGTATAACATAGTGGAAGAAGTATAGATTAACTAAATATATACTAAAACTAAGCTAAACTACCACATAAGCATATAAGAGAAAACATACAAAGCAACTAAAATTAAAAAAAAGATGGAAAATTACCTTTTGCTCGTGCAGCCAAGTCGAGGTTGGACTTAGAGATCCTCCTTGTTCCCAAATCACCTCAGCCACACACAACACAAGCAATCAAATTTTGAAACTTAAACTTAACTAAAAAATTAAAGGTTCTCGCAACTTTTATGCTGAAAACCCTAGGTATTTGAGTTTTATTTTGGGTGAATATCTCAATCTCTGTCCTTGAAAACTATGAATGGGGGGTTCTTTATATAGAACCCCTAAAATCCCCAAAATCTAGGGTTTTCGACGTGGGATAAATGGAAATGTGTGAATCAAAACCCTTCAATTCGAGTGTCAATGGCTACGATTTAAGCAAGTACACATGATGGAGGGTTAGATTTGAACAATCCCAATGGATCCTCATAGCTTTTAACAAAACAATGAGATTCGAGGGTTTCAAATCACATTGATAATGGGATTTGTACTCGTTGACCCATATTTCAGTAAAAAGATAAAAGAAAAAGAAAAAATTGTTGTGTTAGGGTTGTGTTTGGTGAAGAAATGGTGGTTGCAATTAATACATTGCTTTTATCGGCTATGCAAAGCCCGAGGGTTGCTGCTACCTCTGTCACTTTGCCATTATCGGCATGGTGATGTCGATGGAAGAGAGAGAAGAGAGGACTGGCCTCGCGGCGGCTAGGGTTTCAACGAATGAAACCCTTTGCCTCTCTCTAAAGGGTCGTTTGGCATTGATGGAAATGAACGGGGTATTACCCCTTTATGCTGCGAAATGGGCCGGGTCAGGTCCCTGATGGACTGGGCCTGGTTGAGAAAAATAAAGAGGGATGAGGAGGCTTTTTATATACACGCATATACACATGATATACATGTATACATATGTATATCTGTGATATGCATATATGTATGGGAAGGACTTGATACTATTTTAATAAATGGCCATGATTAAGAAAATCAATTAGTGTAAACTCCTTGATTATGGTCAAAACATAATTAATTAACCAATTAAATAATCTAATAAGTAGGGTTAATTATGCAAATAGACTTAAGTTGTAAATATAACCTTAATTGACTTTAAACCATGAAGTTGGTTATTTCAATTATGGCCATAATTAGCCCAATCAAATAATTAAAGACTAATCAAACTTAAACTTAAACCATGAGTTTGGCTATTTCAATTAAGGCCAAAATTATCCAACAATTGATTATTTCAATTGTAGCCACAATTAACCATATAATAAATAATTCATGGAATTAACCACAATTAAACACTTAATTAATTATGATTGACTCTAATTGAATTGTACAAATGCACATTGGCTATGCAAAATTTTAGAATTGAGGGGTAAAATGATTAATTCATTTAATTACTCAGTTTCCTTGAATTAAATGGAGTAAAATATTGGCTAATTACTTTCTTGATTAAAATTAGCAAATGTATCATAATTGTTACAAATTAATTTTCAAATGATTTATAACATTGTAGAATTTATTTTACCAAATAAGGATGGTAAAATATTATCTAAATAATTTTATAAAATCATTTTGACTTCTAAAAGTACATATTCCACTCCATTTAACATTCAAGGACTCTGGGTAATAAAAATAAATTATGGGAGGTTGAAAATTAGGTGTCAACAGGAAGCACGTGTACCTAACAGCATCGTTGAGTGACCCTAAACTATAGTGATGAGGAAGGTTGGTACTTCCGATACTCCTCTTCTTGATTAGTTAGTTTCGAAATCACTGTCAATAAGCATACAATATGTAGATAAGAGTCTCACATTACAATCGAATCATAAAGTTCATTCCTTTCAAGAATAATCATGAAGGCTCGACCTTTCCATTGTTTAAAGTCAAGGGTAAGTGTAAAGATCTCATCTTTATATAAATTAAATGCACATATGGCTTGAAATCAAGTCAGACACACCTAAGTAGAATGAGATGTAAAGAATGCATGCAATGCGAGTGAATAGTATGCAATGGTCATATGCACCGGTATACACACGCTCCTACACTAGGTTTCACGTGACCCATAGGGGACTTAGGAGGTGCATATACCCACCAGAAATACTAGATCTCCTAGATCACATCAGGTCTCAACCATTCGGCTACAATATCATCATCATCACTCCATCCATGTACCATATCCAATATCCGGCCTCTGAGGCCCTTATCTTGTATATTCATCAATGAAATGCCAATAACATCATGAAAGTATGAATGGGTATGCGTACACCATGAAAATGCATAATAACAAGTGAATGTCAACTATGTTTATGTCCTTTTCATAATTTAGACGAGATGTGGAGTGATAAATACAAATCAAGTCACTATTCACAATTGTTCGACCCATAGTGGCCATCATAGCCCAAATAAATGTAACGACCCGCTTGGTCATTATGTGTGTTTGACCATTCTACCCTTGCTAGTATTTTCCCGAGGTTAGAAACGAGCCGACCTAAATAATTTGGTTGTGTTGTATGTTGTGTTTTGTGACTTATAAGTGACTCTGTGATGTGTTTTTAACTTGGTTTGTTATTGTCTTGTGTTCATAGGGCCTTAAAATGATTTTGAGAGACTAAGTATAAAAAGTTGTGAAATTCCGTGCTCACTGGTTAAAAAGGCCTCACTGTAACGATGATTCTTCGTTGCAGCGAGAAAGGGGTTCGCTGCAACGAGTCCGTTGTAGCGAAACCTTGGTCGCTGCAACGAAGACTACTTAAGTTTAATGACAAGTTTAAGTATTTATTTCGTGCCCATACTTCTCCTAATCCCCAAAACAGTTTCCAAGAGCATAGAGGCGACTTTCTAAGGCTAGGGCACTATTCTCCATCAAACGTAAGCCTTAATCACTAACTTTCTTCGCTTAATGCTCATATTAGATTCTTGTTTCAATAAAAACACCCTTAATGGGAATTGAAGGGTAGAACACAATGTAACGACCCGTTCGGTCGTTATTACATTTTGACCATTTTGCCCCGTTGACTCATCCCCGAGCCTTATTAGTACCATTTTGACCCGTAGGGACAGGTGGCACGGTCCCCTAGGCATTGGAGTGAGTTTTGATGTGACTTTTAGAAAATTTGGCTTTTAAGTAAAAACCGTTTGAGTCATAATTGACTTTTGGGTAAACTGACCTTTTTTGAAAATCCATCAATTTCAAGAAGTCCGGATGGTCTTTTAGAACTTGTGCGTATGTTCGGTTCGGTTCCCATTGCACTCAGGTGCAATTTGGGACTTGGGTTGGTAAGTTGATTTTGAGGTATCGAGGGTTGACTCGGTCAACGAGACCTCCATTGGAAATTCTGAGGCCACCAGTGCGTTCGTAACGGGTCTTTATGTGTGTCTGTGTATGTGATATGTGAGTAGATGGCCTGGGATGATAGTCGGGGTTTCGGGATTGAGATTGCGATTATTTGGGGAATTCTGGTTCTGGTGCACGTTATAGCGGCACCAGTACCGCATCAGCGGCACCGCTATAGCGGTGGTATTGCCGCCACAGCGGCCTAGTGTAATGTTGGCTGACCGCTGCAGCGGTCTGAGAGAACATCGAGGCGGGGCCGCTGCAGAGACGTTATCCGGCTGATTATTTCATTAACTGAGCATCAAAGGCCCTAAGTCCCTCATTCTTTAATATTTCGACTTTAGAGTTTTTGAGAGCTTTTCAAGGTAATTCTTGGGGGAAACTCTTGGTGGTAAGTTCTGCTATTTACTTTACTATTCCATTGTCCTTAATCAGCTTAGAAATTCCTTTATCATGATAGGTCATTAAGAGTTTGATGATTAAAAGAGGGTACCATGAGCTCTTCTTTCTAGGCTTCTAAACCTTGATTTATTGTTTGGGTTAGCTTCATCAAGCATGTAATTGATGACTAGAACCTATAATTGCATGATTTCTTCCTAATTAGTGGCTAAATTATGGGATTGGAGGTTAGGGTTTATACCCAAATTTGGGGGGTTTTGCCTAGAATCCGAAGTTGAGTAAATTGTTGGTTCTTCTAGCTTGATATTGATGAGAATTGATCACCTAGAGCTTTAATTTCATGTTGAGACCTTTAGATTCCTAATTTCACCCTTCTAGTTCATAAACCCCTATTCCATAGGTTGGGGATTTGGGTCTTGAATAGAAGTAGGGTTTGAATGATGTTGTTCTTGATTCTAATTTCATTATTCGAATATACTTAGACTTTCATTATCTCGAGGCTCAAAGGAAAGGGAAGACTAAGAAGTGATTGTTGGAGACTTTGATCTTCGGCCTTTCGGGTATGTTACTGTCACGATCGAATTTTACTAAGTCATGCGGGCACCCACGTTTCCCACCTCGGTAGGCGAACCCTTATCCCAATAATCTTAAAAACATGAAATAATAAATAAATAAGCGGAAGAGGTAGAAATACGTAAGTCTGACAATAATGATATAAAAACATGCGGAAGTAAGGAAATACATCAAATCCACCCAAATTCTAGTCTAAGTATACAAGAGCCTCTAACTAGATACTACAGGTCTGAAGGTAATAAAATACATCAATAGTCTCAAACATATGTCTTAGAACGGAAATAAACACATAATAGATAGAGGAGTCTTCGGGCAGCGAACGTCCCCCTGCTCATCCTAAAGACTCGAATCAGCAGATCCTCGAACAACTATCAGCCACATGTGTAAAAGTCGAACTCCGCATTCATAAAAGAATGCAGCAAGTGTTGGTCAGTACAAACAACAAGTACTAAGTAGGTATCATAGGCCGACTAAGATTAGCTACTATATATCAAGGTAATAAAGTAAGATAAACAAGTAAATCAATAAGGTATAAGCCAAGCACGAACCAGTAAGCAAGTATACATTGTCACCTATGTTATAGCATCTAAACCCAAGTGTTCCAAGTTTCAATATATTCAATCCAAATTCGTGCATCATAAGTACATCACAAGGATATCACAATAAAAGCCATAGTACCATGCAATGCAGTAATGTATAGAATATGAGTGCAATGCATATGCACAGTGCACATGTACTTCGATGATGGAAGATCGCATCTGAGCAACACAACCCATGAGGGACTCTCGAAGTCCATGTACCTCACGATTCCGGCAACAACCTCGGCAATCACTACCTCACGAGCCTAGCAACAACCTCGGCAATCGCTACCACTCATCCTCTATTTCGCGATAAGTATCGGACATCGGTCCTCATGTCACTCTCATCCAACTGAGCCCAGCTCATAACAATGTTTCCTTAAGTATCATCAATGTATCAACAGTATATCATGAAGGATGAGAATGCGTGCAATGTATGAGTTCAATGTCAATAATCAAATAAATATCAAAAGTACCACACATAGGTACACTAACAATATCATGAAAAGGCTACACAATAAGCCATAATAGAATCACTATTCTCGTCTCTAACGACAACAAGTAAGATACTACAATATTATAATCTAGATATATCAATAGTCTCCAATATTTACTATCTTCACGTGGAATCAAACCAATAAAAATAGAACAAGATAAGTCACAACACAACGGCGTGGCTAACCCCAATCACACAACAGGGACCAACCTAAGACAATATCCAACCCAGCTTCATACCCGAAGGTTTAAATGCATTCTCCGACAATATCATCTAAATATATGCTTCACTAAATGAAGTCTCACCATAGGGTAAACCATAACCTACCTGGAAGGCCGAACAGCAAGGTCTCCACAATCACACCTTAGCCTTCCCTTTTCTTTGATCCTCGAGATAAAGAAAGTCTAAGCACATACGAATCAAGGAATTAGAATCAAGAAGAACATCGTTCAAACCGTGCTTCTATTCAAGACCCAAATCCCCAACCTATGGAATGAGTTTTATGAACTAGAAGGGTGAAATTAGGAATCTAAAGGTTCCAACATGAAATTAAAGCTTTAGATGATCAATTCCCATCAATATCAAGCTAGAATAACCAACAATTTACTCAAATTCGAATTCTAGGAAAAACCCCCCAAATTTGGGTATAAACCCTAACTTCCAACTCCATAAATTAGCCACTAATTAGAAGAAATTAGGAAATAAAGAATTCTAGTCATCAATTCTATGCTTAAAGAAGCTAACCCAATCAATAAATCAAGATTACAAAGCCTAGAGGAAGAACTCATTGAACCCACTTTTAATTCTTGAATTCTTAGTGAACTAGCATGATAAAGGAATCCTAAGATGATAATGAAATCTTAGAATATGAAGGAAGATAGAGGGAGTTACCACTATGATTTTCCCCCAAGAATCACCTAGAACTGCTCCCAATAGCTCAGATTTTGGAATAGTAATAAATGAGGGACTTAGGGCTTTTAACACTTCATTTAATGAAATTAACTGCCCGACACCTGCTTCCGCGACCAGCTAACCGCTCCAGCGGCACCACTTCGGCGGTCTCATGACCGCTACAGCGGTCATGCCCAAAATTCACTGGCCGCTTCAGCGGCAGGGTGGCCACTATAGCGGTACCACTACTGCGGTGCTGGTGCCGCCAAAGCGGGCACCAGTCACCATAAAAATCCCAAGTTTCACACTTTCAATCAGAATTTCCGACTATCTCCCGAGGCCATATGCTCATATACCAAATATGTAGACATATATAAAAACACGCTACGAACGCATTTGTGGCCTCAAAATTCCCAACGGAGGTCTCGTTGATCGAGTTAGCCCTCGATACCTCAAATTCAATTTCCCAACCCAAGTCCCGAAATGCACCCGAGTGCATTGGGAACCGAACCAAATATGCAAACAAGTTCTAAATGACCATCCGGAACTCTCAGAATAGACGAATTTTCAAATAGGTTCGTTTACCCAAAAAGTCAACTTTGAGCCAACTCTTTTTCGCTTAAAGCCTAATTTTCCAAAAAAAGTCACCCAAATCAATTCCGAACACCTTAGGAAGCGTGGCAACAATCTCCTCAGGTCAAAAGTGAGGTAACAAGCTCGGGAAAAAGGTCAAAAAGTGCAGAAAGACTATAGCGACCAAGCAGGTCGTTACATCAGATACTAATTAAACTATCGCTCGTCCTCGAGCGACAAAGGGAAAGAAATGGAGAAGTACCTGAATCAACAAACAACTGAGGATGTCGGCTATGCATATCGGACTCAATCTCCCAAGTGGCCTCCTCAACAGGATGATGCTTCCATTGCACCTTCACAGAAGCAATTTCCTGAGACCTTAACTTTTGAACCTGCCTATCCAAAATCTCAATAGGCTCCTCCTCATACGTCAAATTATCATCAAACAATATCGAATCCCAACGAACAATATAAGTACCATCGGCATGGTACTTCTTCAGCATAGACACATGGAAAACTAGATGAACTCCTGCCAAGCCTGGCGGCAAGACCAACTCATAAGCAACATCGCCCATACGGTCAAGAATCTCAAATGGCCCAATATACCTCGAACTCAACTTTCCTCTCGTCCCAAACCTCATAACACCCTTCATGGGTGAAATATTCAATGGAACCTAATCACCAACCACAAACTCTAAATCTCGGACCTTCCAGTTCACATACATCTTCTGTCGACTCTGAGCTGCTAAAAGCTTGGCCTTAATGACCCTCACCTTCTCAAGAGACTCTCAATAGATCCGTAACCCAAGGTCGAACCTCAAATGCATCAAACTAACCAACTGAAGATCTACATCTCCTACCATACAAAGCCTCAAAAGGCACTATGTCGATACTCGAGTGATAACTGTTGTTGTATGCAAACTTGGCCAACGGCAAGAGCTGATCCCAATGACCATCAAAGTATATAACACAAGCTCTCAACATATCCTCGAGCACCTGACTAGTCCACTCGGACTGCCCATCGATCTGGGGGTGGAAAGCGGTACTAAGATCCAATTGGGTACCTAACTTCTTATGAAAAGCTCTCCAGAAATGGGAAGTGAAGATAGTACCCTGATCAGAAATGATAGAAATAGGAACCCCATGTAATCTCATAATATAACGAACGTACAACTTGGCTAACTTCTCCGCGGTATAAGAAATCTGAACTCGAATGAAATGAGTGGACTTAGTCAACTGATCAACTATCACCCAAATCGAATCAAACTTACCCAGGGTCTTTGGAAGATCCACAACGAAATCTATGGCAATCCTCGCCCACTTTCGCTCGGGAATGGGCATCCTCTGAATTACACCACCGGGTCGTTGGTGCTCATACTTAACTTGCTGACAATTACCACACTTCATACGACACCACCATAGTGCTGCCTCAAATCACGGTACATCTTAGTCACCCCCGGATGGACGAAACATTGAGAGCTACGGGCCTCAGTCAAAATCAAATGAATCAGGTCACCAACACGAGAAACGCACACGCGTCTCTTAATCCTCAAAGTACCTTCAGAATCAGTTATGGCCTCTTGGCCTCACCCCCTCAGAACCCTATCTCGAATCTTGCTCAACTGAGCATCATGAAACTGATGAGTCCTGATATGATCTAATAAGGATAATCTCACCTCTACACAAGTCAAAACTCTGCCTAGGGCTGAAATATCAAAACGAACGAAACTGTTGGCCAGAGTTTGAACCTCCACGGCCAACGGACGCTCGGAAACAACCAAATGATCTAAACTCCCCATACTCATGGCCTTGCGACTCAAGGCATCAGCAACAACATTGGCTTTCCCTGAATGATAAAGAATAAAGATGTCATAGTCCTTCAGGAGCTCCATCCATCGGCGCTGCCTGGAATTAAGATCACTCTGGATAAACACATGTTTTAAGGATACGGTGATCGATGAAAACCTCATAATGGACACCATACAAGTAATGCCTCCAAATTTTCAAAGCAAAGACAGCGACCAACAACTCCAAATCATGGGTAGGGTAATTCTTCTCATGGATCTTCAACTGACGGGAAGAATAGGCTATGACTCTACCCTCCTGCATCAACACAACATCTAAACTCACACGGGATGTATCACAATAGACTGAGAAATCCTTTCCCTCCACGGGTAATGCTAGAATGGGGGCTGAAGTCAAAAGAGTCTTGAGCTTTTGAAAGCTCTCCTCACAATCATTGAACCACTGGAAGGGAACATCTTTCTAAGTCAATCTGGTCAACGATGAAGTAATAGAAGTAAAACCCTTCACAAATCGGCGGTAATAGCTGGCCAAACCCACGAAACTACAAATCTTGATCACAGTAGTGGGCCTCGCCCAATCCCTCACAGCCTCAATCTTCTGAGGGTCAACCATGATATAGTCCTTAGACACAACGTGGCCCAAGAATGCCACAGACTCCTACTAAAATTCGCACTTCAAAAACTTAGCAAACAAGCTATTCTTCTACAATAACCCAAGTACAGTGCGAAGTGGCTCTCATGCTCCTCTCTACCTTTGGAATACACCAAGATATCAACACTAAACACAATCACAAAAGAGTCAAGGAATGGCCTAAAGATGCCATTCATCAAAGTCATGAATGCAGCCAGGGCATTGGTAAGCCCAAATGACATCACCAGATACTCATAATGCCCATATCTCGTCTGAAAGGCTGTCTTTGAAATATCCTCAACCCTGATCCTCAGCTGGTGGTAGCCTGAATGCAAGTCAACGTTCGAGAACACTTAAACACCATGAAGCTGGTCAAATAGATCATCAATACAAGGCATAGGACACTTGTTCCGGATAGTAACTTTGTTCAGCTGGAGATAATCAATGCACATCCTCATAGATCCATCTTTCTTCTTCACAAACAACACAGGAGCACCCCAAGGGGAGACACTCAGTCTAATGAACCCCTGGCTTAATAATTCCTGCAATTGCTCCTTAAGCTATCTCAACTTGACAGGTGCCATCCGATATGGCGTAATAGAAATAGGGCGAGTGCCCGAATCTAAGTCAATACATAAGTCAATATCGCGATCGAGTGGCATACCCGGAAGATCAGACAAGAATACCTCCGCGAACTTGCTCACAATAGGAATGGACTCAAAGGGTGGGGATGCAACAGTAGTGTCACACATATGAGATAGATATGATAAACACCCCTTGTTGACTAATTTCTTCGCCTGAAGAAAGAAAATAATCTTCTTCGGAACGGGCTTGGAGTACCCCTTGACTCAAGTCTAGGAATGTTCGGCATGGCTAAAGTGACTGTCATGACAGTCCAAGATCTCATGATAAAGAGAAATCCAGGTCATACCCAAAATAGTGTCAAAATCCACCATATCAAGTATCATCAAATCTACCCAAGTGTCATAACCCATAAAAGTAACCAAACACGACCGATAAACTCGATCAACCACCACAGAATCTCTTATCAGAGTAGACACATGAACAGGTACAACTATGCTTGTCACGACCCAACCCCGTAGGCCGTGACTAGTACCCGATCTGGGCACCCAAACACATATATCCAATGCTATCTCAACTGTTATCAAACGCATTCAAGTATAAAGCAGAAGCCGTCAAGGCTATATTTCAAATTTAGATAATTTCCAGAAAAATTTTGGCAGAGTTTCCCTTGTTTTACAGACTATCCAAAATAACCCTGCGCACAGAAAATACCAACAAAGGCCACACCGGCCAACAAAGCAACATATAAATATATGCGGACCGGCCGCCGCGGCGAATGGGGTCGCCCCAAACACAACATATACACACATCCGTACAGAAAGACCCTAACCCACAAACATGTCTACAGGCCTCTAACAGACATACAGAGTCATATGACGGGACAGGGCCCCGCCGTACCCGGAGTTGCCATACATACAGAATATACAGAAGACAGAAGATATATACCAAAAGTACACGCTCCGGACCAAATGAGCTCTTCAAAATAGCCGAATCTGAGCCCTAGACTGGCGGCGTATCTTCAGGTACGTCTGTACCTGCGGGCATGTAGCGCAGCCCCCGAAGAACCGGGGGTCAGTACGAAAAATGTACCGAGTATGTAAAGCAGAAACATAACAACCATAATCATAGCATGAACCGGAAGCACAGAAGTATAACGGACAGAACCATAAATCAAACGGACGGACAGAATTATGGTCCAGACGGACGGGCAGAATCACAATCCATACGGACAGGCGGAATCAGAATCCATATCAGACAGACAGAATCATAATAGGGCACAGGAACGTAGTCGCCACTCCTGCCTTTGGCGCCACAACATATCATATTTCAGAAGATTTCATATCTTCGAACATCTTCGTCACATAACACATCATATCATAATCACGGTAACCCCGGGGAAAAATCACACGCCGGAAAACCGGGCACATCATACTTCGTAACATATACACGGTAACCGGGGACGGACATATATCACAGTACCCCGGAACCGGACACATCATACTTCGAAATTCATACATGGGACCCGACCCCCGACAAGGGACTCGGCGGCCCATCCGCACGACATAAACCGGCCCGGGATCCGGTGAAAGGGATCATAGCACATGCACGAACTGATTAATGAGAAACCACATACATACAAATCATTATACAGACCCAATCAAATTGAGGTAGGCCATATGGCGAGTCAAATCAGAGTATTCGGATAGTGTTCATAATACGCGCCTATATCCTACTTGGGAAGGCACGACAGATTATCACCGAAATCAGATTTCCAGATATCAGAACCATTTCGTAGGATTTATATAAAAATAGTCATATCATGATCAGAATAATAATCCAGATGTTACTTTTGAAAAACGGACAGGAATAAGGCAATTTAGGTCATACAAAAGGTATCGGGGCTTCATGGGCCCACCTCGGACCAACCCGAGGTGACATATGTAAATTACTGATAATAGACCTTATGAGGTCATCCATAATCATTTGGAAGTATTCCGACTCCGTTTAGGAAAGTTTTATACAAAAGTTCACTTTAGGGACAAGTTATAAGGGAAATGATTCAATCTTTCTGAAGGAATTGGAGCGGATTTCCATCCCGAATTCCGAGGAACGGAGTCGTACTTAAGGCTCGCGGCCGAGCCTATTACATTCAGAACATGCCTAAGAATGAAGGGGTAGGCTTTACATACCTCGATTGCGCCTTATGCTCGCTTAGCTTCACTTCCAATTTCGTCCAAAATCTACAAATGGTCATGTTTACCAATTGTCAAATTCAAGCCTTTAAGAATCAAAATTTTATTACTTGCCTACCGAAATTTCGGCAGCATTTCCCCTATACATATAGCCTCCCCGAGATTCAACTCGGCTCAACACAACCAACAACAACCCAACAACAACATCAACAACATCAACAATTTTCATAATTCACAATATACGCAATTAGTCTACTTTACGACATAATGCAATAATCCTCATTTCGACTTCACACTTCCAAATCAATACCAACATATGCCGTAAAACAGCCCGCACATTATTTTCCAAATTTTCCCAACCAACCAATTCGCGATATAACTATTTAATAATTTTATTTCCGCAAAGAGGTCAAAATTAACACTAACAACATCCTCCACATTCTACAAGTTAAATACATTTGTTTTCATCCAAAATTTTCTTCAAACCCCATTCTACAATTCAGCCATACCAACAAACGAATTTATCACGTTATTTCTTCGTTCTAATCCGTTAAAACTCTAAATAAACTTGTTAACAATAAAAAAAAGCCTTATTCATACCTTAAGTGCACAGCCACCACGTCCACCCTCTTATTTTTAGTTGATTTTTAGCTCAAATCGAAGGCAACGCGACGTAGAACACTTTTCTCTTCATGGGCTTCGGGATTCGGGGCTCCGATTTTGGTCAAAAACTGATTTTTTTTCTCTAGGCTCTCCTCTCTCTTTTTCTCTAGAGTTTTCCAGGTTTCTTGATCTGAAAATGAGGGAGAGAAACTGATTTTTTTCTATTAAAAGCGTGGGTAATGGGCCTGACCCGAATTGGAATCGGGTTGGGCCCATTTCACTGCCCAGCTTGACCTTTCGACCTTAAAATGTCCATATCTCCTTGTACCGACGTTTCCTGGGAGCCCACGACCTACCGTTGGAAAGCTATTTCAATTATCTACAACGTTTATTTCTGGGCGTTTTCCCAAATTCCAAACGTATAATGCCGTTTTTGCCCCTCCAAGTCAGGTCATCCGAAAATATTTTCTTAAAAATATTCGTTTGGAGGGCTTCCACTTTGATTTGGCCCCAGGGCCCTTCACGGGTTGTGTTTAACTTTACATATACGATTCATATAACTTTTCACATGTCCCAAAAAAATCTTGATGTGTGGGCCCCACCTCAGCTTTCAAATAATTCGACGTTCGAAAATGCAGGATATAACAATGCTATCATAAGGTCAATCCCAATCAATGTCATAATATGCAGACACATACAAATAAGTGGATACAGGATCAAATAACACAGATGCTGCTCTATGTTGGATAGAAACGGTACTTGAAATAACAACATCTGAGGCTTTTGCCTCGGGTTTAACTAGGAATGAGTAACACTGGGCCCCACTACGTCCAGACTGAGATCCACCTCTCGAACTCTGGAACCCACCTCTACCAGCCTGGGATCCACCCCTAGAAACCTGAGAACCACCACAGCCTGACTGAGCACCGCCCCTCTGAGAAGCACCTCCTCGACTACCTGACGATGCCAGAGTTCTCTGGGATTGATGACCCTGCCTGGATCGGGGACACCCCATAGCATAATGATCGAACCCTCTACACACAAAATAGGCCTAGAGGGCGGAGACTGATAGACTGAAGTTGAGGACCCAGCTGGAACAACCCTGCCTACTGGTTGAGAAAACGAGCTCTCAGGAGCTCCTTGACTGGGTGGCCCACTGGAGGAAGCCTGCAAAGCGGAATGCACAAGGCGGCCAGAATAGGGCTGTAGAGCCTAGAAGACTGACCGACGCCCTTAGAGCTGGAACTACCATAACTCCCAAACTGTCGTGGCCTCTTCTCACTAACCCTTCCAAATGCCCGGGCCTTAGCGACCTCAATTAAAGTAGCATGCTCAACGATAAACTGGAAGGAAACCCCCATGGCCTCAAGCTGAAGGCAAGGAATCTAAAGAGAACCAACGAGCCCACCAATAAAGCGTCGAATCCGGTCAGGCTCAGTAGGGATCAAAGGAGCTGAATAACGGGCCAGATACAGATAGCAAGTCAAATAGGCGTCAACTGACAGTCCCCTCTGGTGCAGGTGGAGAAACTCATCCTTACGCCTCTCCCTCAAAGCTCAGGGTACATACTTCTCAAGGAAGGCCCGATAGAACTGTGTCCAAGTCAGGGGAGGAGAACCCTCAGGTCTGCAAGTAACAAATACCTCCACTAAGTCTTCGCGTCCTCACAAAACTGGTAGGACACATAATCCACTCCATGGGACTCAACAATCCCCATCCTATGTAACAGCTCATGCATGTCCAAGATGAACTCATAAGCATCCTCTCCAGAAGTACATGAGAATCTCGACGGCTCTAACTTCCTAAACCTTCCAACTAACTTCATATTAGTCAAGGTCATAATAGGGCCCGCCACGGGCCTAAGATCATCCCCCGGGGCTGGCACTGCATCCATCCATGGAGCCATAGCTGCATTCGGGTATGCTACACTAGTCGATCTCTGCTCAGGGGTCTACGCCCCAACCCTAGTCTGCGATCCTCTGCCCGGAGAAGTAGCACCTGTTGACACTTAATTTTTGACTTTCCATAATAGATTGTAATTACTCAGAGTCCTTGGATGATAAATAAAGTGAATCATGCATTTCAAAGGGGTCAAAGTAATTTTCATAAAATTGTTTGGATCAACATTTCTCTCTTCTAAATTGATAAAATAATTTCCATAATATTATGAATTATCTAGGAATTAAGCAGTACATTTTATGACATTTATGAAATGTTTGTGAGAATTAATCAAAGTAAAACAATTTTGCATAACCATTTATTCAATTGTTTAAATTGTCAAAAGTGAAATTAGCAAATGCTTTATCCACTTTAATCCAAGGAATTTGAGTAATTAAAAGGATTGACCATTCTATCCCTCCATCTTTAATTTTGTGTATTTGCATAATTTGTTAAAATTAATCATAGTTGTTTCTAGTTTTTTAATTAAGGTAGTTAGTCCATTAGAGGGACATTAATGCAAATTGATATTTAATTATTTAATTGCTTTAGTTATGGCCACAATTGAATTAATCAATTCAGAGTTTAAGGCAATTGGGGTCATTTTTGCAAAATTAGCCTTTTAAGGGCCTTAATTGAAATGGCCAAACTCATTTGGATCAAATTGATTAAGGTTATTATTGCAATTTAGTTTTAATTATCTGAATAAGCCAAATAGGGCTATAATTGAAATGATCAAATTGGATTTTAAATCAATTAAGGCTATACTTGCAAATTAAGTCTGTTTAAAGAATTAGTCGTATTTTAAAATTAATTAAAAGGCTAATTATGTCCTAATTACTATAATATGATCAATAATCGATACTTTTAGCACTTTCATTTATTTAACTGTCATGACCCCTTTTGCTTAGGCCGTGCGGGCACTTACCTTCCCATCTCGGTAAGCGAACCATTATCCCAACAATGAACTAATACATAAATTGAAGAACTTAGTAGCGAAAATCAATAAATACGTAAGTCTCACTATATATATAGATAGATAGTAGTAAAGAGTGCGAAAGACAGTAAATACCCCCAGGGTCTAATCTGAATAATACAAGAGCATCTAGGGAGAATAATATCTATGTCTCTGGAATAAAAGTAAGACATGTAATAGGAAAGTCTTCAAGGTCAGCGGACGCCATGCTCACCCTAGAAACTCGAGTAGAAGCTGAAGAGTCGCTCAGCCACGGGTCAAAGAAGTAGATCCGACCTGGTACTCTGCATTCATAAAAGAATGCAACAAGTGCAGGTCAGTACAAATAACAGTACTGGTAGGCATCATCGGCCGACTAAGTATAGTTAACACATTTAAGAAGATAAAGCAGATAAACAAGGAATCTAGCAAGTATAAGACAATATAATCACAACCAGATATCCATCATAGCTTACGTAAAGCATCTAAACCTACATATGTTAGTTCGAATGTATCCGATCCAATCTAATCACCACAATAGAGTCATCACAACATCTCAATCAAGTCATAATGCAATGCAGTGCAATAATGGCATAAATGTGATGTCATGCCATACAAATGAGGTGTACACAGGTACTCCGGACGAAAATATCGACGTCTCGGTAGCACAACCCAGTGTGATTCGCGAAGTCTAAGTGCCACCCACCTCGGATCTTTGCCCAATAGACAGACGAGACCCTGGCTAATTGCTTACAGGGGAATATCACCGGCACCACCCTGGGGGACCCGCAGAGTCCATGCACTAACAACAAATTCGGAATAACATCGGAATCGGTCATGCAACAACGATGCCGGAATAGCTCATCGAACATCGGCCATCTCACAGTCACTAAAGTAAAAGAGTCTGTCAAATATCAGTTTTACACAATCAACGATTCCGGAATTGAACCTCGGACATCGACCTTCTCACAATCACTCAAGTAAAATAGTTCATCAAATATCAGTTTCATATAATCAACAATTCCGGAATGGATCTTCGGACATCGGCCTTTTTACAATCACTGAAGTAAAAAAGTTTATCAAATATCAGTTTCGCTCAATCAACGATACCGGATCATCACCGGGTATTAGCCATGCATGAATATCAGAGAATGCGTGCAATGCATATGTAAATCGATCAAGTTCAATATCACAAGTACCACAACGGGGTACGCTAACAAGTATCACATCACAATACCAACAGTGGGTATGCCAACATATATCAATAAGTCAAGTACCAACAATATAACCAAGTAAAAATACCAATCACAGGTATGTCAATTCTATCCAAATCAAGACGAAAATACAGAAGTCGATAATTACCAACTACACATGGCTTCAAGCCAACACAATTGAACAATCAAGCACGCATAACGGGGTGGCTAGTCCCAACACACATCAGGGCCCAACCTAAGGCAATATCCATCCCAACTTCATACCTGAAAGTTCATATGCTGTCTTCGACCTTATAATCTAAATATGTGATTCACTATACGAAGTCTCATTAAAGGTAAACCATAACCTACCTCGACTGCCGAACCACAACACCAATAAGTCACTCTTTTGCCTTGCCCTTCCTCTGAAGCTAAGAACCAAAGTAGTCTAAGCATAATTGCATTCTATATTAGAAATCATGAAGAATGATACTAATATTGCTATGATATTAACTAGATCCATTTTAACCCTAGAAATTGGGGAAACGGGCCCACAAGGGTAAAACGGGAAATTCGCGGGCAAAATACCAAATTAAGTACTAGGCAATCATAATCTCACCCTTAATTACTGATTTAGCTCAATAATTAGCCTAAATTCTGATTTCATGTAAAACCCCCAAATTGGGTATAAACCCTAAATCTCCAAATCCGAAATTCAACGTTAAAAGTGGAAGATCTATGATTAATGAGCCTAGATTAGTCAATATCTAACAAAACATCACCAATTTATTCATTAATAATCCCAGGAACAATATTCTTTCAAACCCTCTTTCAACTCTTACCACCTTGGGTTCATTAAGGGAGAAGGGGGAATCTTAACATGATTATGGTTTATAGGAAGAATGAAGAAGTGAGTAGGAATTACCTCCAAGATTTTCCTCCAAATATCGTTAAGAGCAGTTTCTTCAAGCTAAAATATCAAAATGGGGTAAAATGAGGGTCTAGGGCTTTTTAACACTTCATTAATATTATTAACTGCCCGTCACCCGCTGTACCTGGACCGCCCCAGCGGCGCCGCCCAGCGACCACCTGGCCGCTTCAGCGGTAATGACTAAAAGTCATATACTGCTCCAGCGGCAGGGCTACCGCTCCAGCGGTGCCGCTAAAGCGGGCACCAGAAACTTAATCCAAGATTTCCTTTCGATTCGATTTTCTGACTAATTCCCGAGGCCATCTGCTTATATACCCGACACATAGTCCCACATAAAAATAGGCTATGAACGTGCCTGTGGCCTCAAAATTCCCAACAAAGGTCTCGTTAACCGAGCCAACCCCCGGTGCCTTAATCCCAAATTTCCATCCCAAGTCCCGAAATGCACCCAAGTGCATTGAGAACTGAACCAAACACACACACAAGTTCTAAAAAACCATCTGGACCTCTCGAAATCGACAAAATTTCGAAAAAGGTTCGTTTGCCCAAAAGTCAACTTTGGGTCAATTATTTTTCACTTTAAGCCTATATTTTCACCAAAGTTGCCCGAATTCGGTCTAGGCAGCCCGAGAAGCATACCAGCAGTTCCCTCGAGTCAAAAGCGAGCTAATCAATGCTCGAGAATGGGCAAAAATGTCGAAAGAACTATAACGACCATACGGGTCGTTACATTAACTTACCCATTTTGCCCTTTATGTACACGTACACACTAGATATGCGTACGTGTACACGTCTGATATACATGTATAGGGACCCTTTCTTTTTCCCAAAAAAATAGACCAGGCCTAGTCCACTAAGTGGACCGACCCGGCCCAACCCCTTACCTGATAATGGGTAATACCCCTTCAACATTTCAATCATACCAACACACAGCAAACGACCCCTTATATCTCCCTCTCTCTCATCCCTTCCCTTTTCCCCTAAAACCTTAGGCACCGCCCCAAGCCTACCTTCTCTCTCATGCCAAGAACGGGAAAAAATGCAGGATGCACAAAGATTGTGCAGTCCTTGTACGACCAAAAATGTGAAACAATTAATGTTTCAATATCAGTTTTGCTCGAAATCGTCCAAACACAGTAATAAATCCCTTCTTTTATCCTTCTGAGTCAAACCTACGATTTTATGATATTGTATTGTTGTATTGCATTGTTACTTTCGCGATTTCTCATTGGTCCATGGTTGTTGGTTCAGATCGATACAAAGCAAGACAGATCTGACCGTACACACTCGTTTCTTTGTAGAATCTAGCCATTAATTTTAAAGTCTCACATTTTGCCTCTGAAATCTGTTTAAGTACCACATTGGAATTTCAAGTCTTTGAATGGACTTCGGTTATAGAACCCCAACCCTCACCATTTGATTAGTTTTCACAACCTGAAAAAAGCTCTAGTTTTGAGTTCAAAACTTAAAATCTGAGCTATTAGTATAATTTTAGACTTAGCCTAAAAAGGGTTTGAGTCTCTCTCAGTTTAAAGATTTTTATTTACTTTGTTCTTTTGTGTTTGTGTTGCTGAGTTTGAGAATTGGAAGCAAGGGGTTCCAAATTCATTCTTGACAAAGGCTGCGCAAACAAAAGGTAACATTTTATCTTATTAATGCTTTTATTAGTTTGATTTCTCTATCTTATGTAAGTTTAATTATGATTTGTTGTTACGCTCAATTAGTTTGCCTTAATATGTTCTCTTTAGGCCTCTTTCTGTTAAGCCTAATTATTAGTTGTAGTGGATTTAAAATTGTGTTAATTTGAAGACTGTTTCCTGTGATCATATTTATGTAAACTTCCCTGTTCAGTTAACAATTTGTTATAGTCATTAATGTAGATGTGTTAGCTTAAGATTGATGCCTTAATCCTAATCAAGTTAGCTTATGCTCATTTATAATGGGAACCTGCCTGTGATTAGCCAATAAAGCCTTGGGGTAAATTAGGTTAAAAAATGAAATTTTACTTTTTTTAGGCTTATCAAATGTAGTAGATCAACCTCACTTAATTATCTTGTCCAAATAGGATTGGCTGAGAGGTTCAGGAAGGAGGTAGAGGTAGTTTGAGCCTAGTTGGATCTTTGTTCTAGCTTGGCTAAGATTTACTTGACAAGAAAATGGTATTTGAAGATTAGGGGAGTAGTAATCATAGAAAAAAAAATGCATTCTAACCCTCTCGCAAAAAGTAAGCAACCCTACCTTAGTCCTGTTTTGTGTTATGAAATGAAAGTGAATAGGCCTAATAGAACTTAGAGCCAGGTTTAATTGTGCGTCTACTTACCTAGATTAGGACAATGTGATAATCCAACTTCTGCCCTCATTGCTTGGAATCAGCTTAACTGTGCATATAAGATTTTTGTGTGAAATGCTTTGTCTGCTCTCTTGATGTATTCGCATGAGCTGATTCTAAGTGTTGTATAGTGTAATGCATGGCATCTTCTGTAGTTTGCTTCTTTTCTTTACTAGTTGATCAAATTCATAATGTGTAGTGACTTACCAATTTGATAATAAATATGATTAGTGGTAGGTTAATAGGTATAAACTGATTGAATAAGAAAAGCATGTTGTGTCTATCATGCCTAGGAAGTTTTGTGTTCTGCTTAGGGATCAATCTGGTTCAGTTCAAAGGTGAAATCAACCTTAGGGAGTGAAACACTTAGATTAGCTGATGTCCTGTTAGAAACAATAAGCTTAAGATCACAACTTAACTATGTCTTCTACGATGGATTTAGTTTGAGATGGCAATTGGCTTTGCTGTTGATGCTTAAGTTGGATGATTGACGGGGGAATAGAATTAGAGTGTGTGTAGGTGTGAACTCTAAGTCACATGGCCAATGGAAGCCTTTTAAAGGCACCTTGGAGTAGGGATTGGGAAGAACTAAGGAAAACTTGGTTCACAGTACCTTTCCCTCAAATAAGAGGTGCCATGGCATGCCTTATGGTCTATGGTATACGTGTTTGCTATGAGCACCTCTCTAGTTCTTACTCTTATTAATAGACCAAGGATAAAAGGGTTGAGACTAAAGCTGTCTCTTTGTGAACTATGCTTGTCAAATCCCGATAAAGAAACAGTGTATATAGTGCTGGTTAATTTTAGACTAAAAAAAGGAGAAGAGATTAATTAAGGATGGGATCTGGATGCTAAACTCATTTTGGGATAAGGGACAAGATGACCAAGAAATCATGGAAACCTCTTGAATTCTTCATGTTGTTATTTCTAATCTGAGATCTTGCTAAAATTTGAAAACATGATTGCTTTTCCTTTTCTTTGCACTTCCTCAGAATTATAGCATGCCTTGAGCTTTGAATGTTTGTTTATGCATTGTCCCCCATTCACTCCACATGATTATGCTTTAAAGATCATCTCTATACAACTTCTGAAAAACTCAAGCATGTCTATCTTCTGTCTCTGCTAGTACTGCATTCTACCTGTTCAAACTATAAGTCCTATGTTATTGTATCTTGTTTCTGAACATTTGATTAGCTCAAAATATAGTATTGTCATATGCTGTGCTTTCCTGTTCAAATCACAGGCTTAATAACTGTGAATGTTGTTGTTGGTTAGCATGACAAATCCCTCCCCATGATTCCCTCTTTGTTCTTCCTTGAAGTTTGCCTTCTCTGTGTGTATGTGTCCATATGTACCCTCATCATTAAAATGGTTAATACATCAAACTAATATGCCTATGTGTGTTAACTTCTAATGCTTAGGAACCTGATAGTTGTTAATATACAGTTAAGTAGCCTCATAAATAAGAGGGAAGAATCTGATCAAAAGAATAGAATCTGGCTTAAAATAGGATAGTTATATCATTAGAGACTATTAGAACCATGTGGATCCCCAGAGATTCTGTCACAAAAGCATGCTGTTTTCCCTCTATATTCTCTCCATTTCCCTTGAGTTGCATTTATGTATAAGTCCTACACATTTTCCTATACAGTGTAATCACTATGTTAAACTTGACTGGAATCTTGAAGAGTAATCCTGCATCATCTTTATGGATCTAAACATGCATGCTTTTTATCTTGTCTATGCTGCTCTTGTTTAATTCAAGCTAAAGTTTCTCTCTGCGTGTTTGGTATCCTGCATATGAACACCTATACTCAGAAAGAGCCCTGCTCTGTCTGTGTAATGCTTGTTTGTTTAGATTGCAAATCCTGTTGTCTTATATGTTTCATTCCTGATTATCATGATGAATGTTTCCTATGGTCTCCCCTATTTGATGTTTGGTGTGTTGTATGATTATGTGTTTCTTCTTTCCATCCCTTGCATCATTCAGAGTTGAGAGGTAATCCATGTGTCCAAATTAAGTTCCTCCTCTCCTTCTATCATCTGAATGTTGGAACCTAAGTTTGATATAGGTCTGATTGTATGGGTTGCCTGCCTTTGTATTAGTGTAATTAGCTTTTATTTGAATTTGATCTCTGTATAAGGTAGGAATCACTCTTTGTAAATGTTTAAGGATAGGGGTTTGGGTTAATTAATGGAAATGTGAGTTCCAAAAATTGTTTTAAGGCTAAATATACAAGAGATATACATTAGGGCTTTAGGAAAAGGAAGGTATACATCTGATACACACCTGACATACAAATCATGTATATATGTTCTTAGTATACTGCGTGAGAGATGCTGAGTATACAATAGATGTATACATTAAGAAAGTAAGAGGGGAGGAGGGTCTCACTTAGTCTTAATTCTTAACTGTGTTCTTATTTGGAAGGAAAATGGGCCCGACCCAATTTAGGATTAGTAAGGAACAACCCAATCTTTAGAATCTAAGGTAAAAAGAGAGGGACTTGAGTATTTTGCTATCCGCATTTAGTCTTGGGTTGCTAAGGCCCAGTAGCATGTAAATGTGTGTATAAACTGTATACGTATATATGTACACTATGTATATCTATGAATGTGATAAGTACAGAAGATTGAAAACTAACCGGGTCACTTTTCTTTTTCCTCTCCTCTACTGCATGGCCATTTGGGCCGAGTCCAGCCAACCTGTTGGGCCAACGGCCGAATAGGCAAATTCTTTCAAAAATTATCGAGTTCGACGAAGGGATATGGAAGCTAGTATATAAATGCATAGAAGACCCAGCCATGGGTGTAAATGGCCAACTAGGGGCTTGGTACACCCTTAACCTTCCCTTTCTCCTTATTTATTTATTTATGCTTTTCTTTTTATGTGTAATCTTGTTGTATTTTGCATAACTTGTAAAAACTCAGATTTATATTGGAATTTATTGTTTGAACTAGCCATCTTCGGACAACAGTACTTATGCTGTTTAGTCGACTTTAGGTCTCCAAAACGAATTTTCAAAATCCGCTTAGTATAAATAGATTCTCAAGATGTAAAACTATTCTGTTTTTTCACACGAGTTAAAACGGACAGATAAAAAAAAAGAATTCCCAAATCTTGTACACTTCTAACATTTCAAGATCAGATTTTTGTAAATAAAAGCGGATCCTTTGTAAAGAAAATTAAAACATATTGGATTCTAAAAAAGAAATGAAAAGGAAAATCTTTTGGGCCAAGCCCCAAGTGACAAAGGAAACTTAGGAGTACTACTGACCGTGCTTTTAACAGTTAAGAAGGAAACGGGCTAAGCCCAACTGAATTTTGAAACAACAAGCAGAAACTGGGCTGAGCACAGGAAAACAGAAATCTTTTAGTTGTATTCTTGGAAAAATTTAAATAAATCCATTTGTTCCATGAATCAGATAATAAATGATACTATTTTGCAATTACAAGCGTTTGTAAATAACAAGACATTCGTAAAATACAAAGTTTTTATAAGGCATTCTACACGTATTAAACGGACAGACCCGAGCCGAGTATGAGTTAAACAACAACAACAACAACAACATACCCAGTGAAATTCCACAATGTGAGGTCTGAGGAGGGTAAAGTGTACGCTGACCATACCTCTATCTCGGAAGACAGGGAGGCTGTTTCCGAAAGACCCTCGGCTCAAGAGAAATCACTACGAGAAAGGTTAGATAAGCACAAACAGTTCAAAGCAGAATGCAAATGAAACTAAAGAAAGCGAATAAGTCAGAATAAAGCAGTCTGAAAAAAAGGGAACAGTAGCTACCACAGATAAATAAGATAATCGAAGTACAAGAAATCACATATAGTAGCAAGAAACAAAGGGCAATAGACTATAGATCGAAACAACGACTACCTACTAGCCTTCTACCCTAATCTGAGTCCTCCAAAACCTCCTATCTAGGGTCATGTCCTCGGTAAGCTGAACCTGCGCCATGTCCTGTCTCAGCACCTCTCCCCAATACTTTTTCGGCCTACCCCGACCTCTTCTGAAACCATCCATAGCTAACCTCTCACACCTCCGCACTGGAGCGTCTCTGCCTCTCCTCCTCACATGCCCAAACCATCTCAGCCTCGGTTCCCTCATCTTGTCCTCCACTGATGCTACCCCAACCTTATCCCGGATATCTTCATTCCTAATCCTATCTCGCCTGGTGTGCCCACACATCCATCGCAGCATTCTCATTTCCCCAACTTTCATCTTTTGGACATGAGAGCTCTTGACTGCCCAACACTCTGCACCGTACAACAAGGTCGGTCTCACAACCACTTTGTAGAACCTACCTTTAAGTTTTAGTGGCACCTTCTTATCACACAGCACTCCTGAAGCAAGCCTCCATTTCATCCACCCTGCGCCAATACGATGTGAGACATCATCATCAATATCCCCATTTTCTTGTATAATAGACCCGAGATATTTGAAACTTCTTTTCTTTGGGATGACCTGGGTACCAAGCCTCACTTCCACGCCAGACTCATGTGTCACGTCACTGAACTTGCATTCCATGTACTCTGTCTTGGTCCTACTTAACTTGAACCCTTTAGACTCCAGAGTTTGTCTCCAGACCTCCAGCTTAGCGTTCACTCCGCCTTGTGTCTCGTCGATCAAGACTATGTCGTCCGCAAATAACATACACCATGGCACCTCACCTTGAATTCGCCGCGTCAGACAATCCATCACTAGAGCAAATAAAAATGGGCTAAGAGCTGATCCTTGGTGCAACCCCATCTCCACTGGGAAGTACTCCGAGTCTCCTCCCACTGTCCTTACCCTGGTCTTGGCTCCCTCATACATGTCCTTGATCGCCCTAGTGTACGCTACAGGTACACCTTTGGCCTCCAAGCATCTCCATAAAACCTTTCTTGGCACTTTGTCGTAAGCCTTTTCTAGGTCGATGAAAACCATGTGCAGGTCCTTCTTCCTCTCCCTATACTGCTCCACCAGTCTCCTCACAAGATGGATGGCTTCTGTAGTCGAGCGCCCCGGCATGAATCCGAACTGGTTCTCTGAAATGGGCACGCCTCTTCTCACCCTCATCTCCACCACCCTTTCCCACACCTTCATAGTGTGGATTATCAGCTTGATCCCTCTATAGTTGTTGCAACTTTGAATATCACCTTTGTTCTTATACAAAGGGACCATCATACTCCACCTCCATTCCTCAGGCATTTTCGCCGTCTTAAAAATAACATTAAACAATCCAGTCAACCACTCCAAACCTGCCCTGCCCACACTCTTCCAAAACTCCCCAGGGATCTCGTCAGGACCGGTAGCTCTTCCCCTGCGCATCCTTCGAACAACACCCTTAACCTCCTCCACCTTTATACTTCTACAATACCCAAAGTCGCGGCGCCTCTTAGAGTACTCCAAATCTCCCAACACAATGTCTCTCTCACCTTTCTCGTTCAAGAGTTTATGGAAGTATGACTGCCATCTCCGTCTAATGAGAGCTTCCTCTACCAATACTTTTCCATCCTCGTCCTTGACGCACTTTACTCGATCCAAGTCCCGTGCCTTTCTTTCCCTCACCTTGGCTAGCCTGAACAACTTCTTATCCCCGCCTTTGTCCTCTAGTTCTGCATATAGACGTTCGAAGGCTGCCGTTTTTGCCGCCGAAACTGCCAACTTTGCTTCCTTTCTCGCAATCTTATATGTTTCCCTATTCGTCCGCTTCTCCTCCTCATCTTTGCTGTCTACAAACCTTGCGTACGCCACTTTCTTTGCTTCCACCTTTTCCTGGACTTCTCCATTCCACCACTAGTCCCCACGTCGCCTACCACGGCGACCTCTCGAGACTCCCAGGACATCTCTAGCTATTTCCCTAATGCAGCTCGCCGTCCTATCCCACATACTGCTCGCGTCCCCCCTACTCCCCCAAGCCCCCATAGCCATCAAATTCTCTCCCATCTCTTGGGCACTCGACAAAGTCAGACTCCCCCACCTGATCCTTGGCAGGTCATCCGCGACCCTCTTCCTCTTCTTCCTCGTAATCCCCAAATCCATCACCAAAAGCTTATGTTGGGTCGTAAGGTTCTCACCCCGAATGACCTTACAGTCTTTACAAAGACCTTTATCCTTTTTTCTAAGGAGCAAAAAGTCTATCTGCGTCGCAGCCGTCGAACTACGAAAGGTTACCAAGTGATGTTCCCTCTTCGGGAAACGCGAGTTGGCTACTACCAATCTAAAGGCTTTAGCGAAATCCAGAAGTGAGACCCCTCCTCCATTCCTGACTCCGAGGCCGAAACCTCCATGCTCATTATCATAACCCCCCGAGGTTGAGCCGATGTGTCCATTGAAATCTCCCCCTATGAATAACTTCTCAGTGGGCGGTATACCTCCCACCACTTCATCCAAATCCTCCCAGAAGCGCCTCTTCACCTCCTCGTCCAAGCCCGCTTGTGGCGCGTAAGCACTAATAATGTTCAAGGTAAACCCTTCCACAACTAACTTAACCGCCATCATCCGGTCATTTACCCTCCTAACCTCTACGGCCTGGTCCCTTAGCTCACTATCTACTAAAATACCTACCCCATTCCTATACATTGACTTACCCGAGAACCATAACTTATACCCGTCCACATCCTTAGCTTTAGATCCTACCCATTTGGTCTCCTGGATGCAAGCTATATTAATCTTCCTCTCCTTAAGAATCTTAACTAGCTCTATAGACTTCCCCGTCAAAGTCCCAATGTTCCAGGACCCTACTCTCAACCTAGACGCTCCCTGACCCCACTTACCCCCTCTAACCCTAGCCCCCGTCCCCGACCGAGAACAGGACCCTAGTCTACCATCACTCACTATAGCCATTAAGGGGAATAAAAGAAAATCAAAGATCTATCTAAAACAAACAAGAATCAATACTAAAGCACAGTTATCAAGAGACTATATGCAAGTCAGGTTACTATGACAAGAAAGATAGCACTATAAGCTAAAGGAATAAAGGCAAGAATTTAAAGTCAAGAGTCAAGAATGTGTAGCAGGCAAGATTTAACAAGGTTAAAAGACACATGAACTAATATGAGCCACCAGAGGTACCAACTCCAGGTGAAAACAATTTCAAAACAAAAAACAAAAAAACTTGTTCCACGCCGGAGCACTGTTCACAGCCGGACACTATTCACCACCGAAAACCCACTGGCGGGGTTTCCAAGTGCAAAAACGAGAAGACAACAGGCAAAAAAATAAAGAAAAAAAAAGGAAAAGAGAAGAGAAGAGAAGAGAGAAGGAGAGAGAGAAAAAATAAGAAGGTATTATTCACGCCGGAAAAGTATACCCGCCGACGGTGGTTTGCTGCCAGGAAGGAGTTTGTTTTCGAAAAAATTAAATGATATGCAAATGAAAGATTTTATAAGTGCAGGATTAAACAATAAATATATAGTTCATGCAAATACTCATACATTGAAATTCGAAGGTCAACCGTATAGTACGGATCCTTAATACTAGGGTGCCTAACACCTTTCCTCGGGGATCACCAGAACCTTTACCTAGAACTTTGGATTATGAAGGTTTTTTTTATTGTATATGAATAAACCCTTCAAAACTGGTTTTTCTAATTTCCTAAAAATTAGGTGGCGACTCTTTTAAAACAAAGTCTGAAAGAGCACCAACAAGTTCGTAGTAGCTTTCCGAGCGCTAATCCCGCCCACAAAATGAGAACCGTAACAATCGTCGAAGACTTGATTTCCATTTCGTCTCGCATATCGAGCGTCTCTTCAGTTTGATCGAGAGGCTTGATCCTTGGTGGCATTCCTTCGTCTTGATGGGCGCTTTTTACAACGTCATGTTGGTTTGGTGTTGTTATTTCGTAGCCTATCACGTGTTGAAGAATGGTTTTGATATTGAGGGATAATATAGTTGATTTCGGGATGTCACATAAGATGTGTCCGTACTTTGTTCTGATTTCATGAAAAAAGGGGAGATGTTTGCTAGAAGTGCTTTAGACATCTGAGAGATTTGATTGGGTAGCAAGTTTCCCTGGTCTAAGTTGCATCGACAATCTCTTGTGTCGAACCTTGAATTGAAAATTTTGAGATCCTCTCTAAAACATTCTGCCCTAGTGTGCTATCTGCGCCGATCGTCTTGAAGGGAATTTTTGAGGTCTCCTAAAAAATTCTGCCAGTGTGCGACCTGCGTCGATCTTCTTCTCTTGTTGATTGTCTTGAAGGGGATTTTTGAGGTCTCCTAAAAAATTCTGCCCCAGTTCGGGGTCAGTATTAGCTGACTTCTCTGTCACTTCTTGTACTCTGGAATTTTGAGATTTTCCTCAAAATTTTGCATCCCTGAGGTTTCCTAGGGGTTTCTTGGATTTTTGATCGGTACGACCGAGCTCGAGGAGCGCCTACGTATCCTATTGTGTCAGGCATAAGGTCGAACGTAGTTCGAACGGAGAAATGGTGTTTTTTTCCTAAAATGTGACCGAGTCCTATAAGGGCTACCTATCTATCCCACCTCGAAAAGTCAGGTCACTGCATAGTTCCAGTAGCGAGGTCAAAAATGAATCTGTTTTGCCCTAGTGTTGAATTATGGGTGAGACTGGGATAACGTTTGCGAATCAGAATGATTTCAGAAAGCCATGAGTTGTGATGGGTTCGGGCGGATTTGAGTTTCCCATATGTACCCTAAAGACTTAAGCCGAATATTAGAGACAAATGGTGTTCGTCATTTGAGCATAGGGAAAAGAGGCTTGCAACCTCTTAGTTATAAATGTGGCGGCAACACATCTATAAATAAGACTTTACATGGATATAGTTTCGACATTTCTTTGAGAAAGTTGTCACCTTGATCTCTGAAAGATAAGGGATTGAAATCGTCATACTATTAAATTATGTTTGCACTAGACACTTGTGTTCTTAAGTAGCGATCTCGTAAAAGGACGACCTCAAAAGGCGAGCATCCTACGCATCTTCTGCCATGGATGGGGTCGACATGGTTTCGAATTGTTGGGGAGTTACGCATCCCTCTTTAGCATATTGACGTTGACTTGAGGCTCGTCGCCTTATTGCTTTCTTGTTCTTGCTGTCTTGAGGCTCGTCGCCTTGTAGCTTTCTTGTCCTTTCTGACTTGAGGCTCGTTGCCCTGTTACTTTCTTGTCCTTGTTGACTTGAGGCTCGTCGCCTTGTAGCTTTCTTGTCCTTGCTAACTTGAGGCTCGTTGCCCCGTAGCATTCTTCTCCTTGCTGACTTGAGGGTCGTTGCCCTGTAGCTTTCTTGTCCTTGCGCTCGCAGACAATTTCCTTAGTGGGATAATGATTGACTTGTGTTGATCCTATTGAAAGTTTCATGATAGAATGGAATTATCAAAAATACGAACCCTGGGATGAGTGTTGGGTGAATCGCGGCTAAACAGCCGATTAGAGACGTCACATAAGGCGTGTCGCTTTTTTTTTTTTTTTTTTTTTAATTTCTGTGAAAGGAGTTGCTTCTTTGACTGGGTCATTTCAGAGTTTGAACAAAGTTGTCGAAAATTTTGAACAAGTTTCCCTAGTTTCCAGTCCTTAGGGTACTTGATTAAAAATGTTCGTGAATGAAAATTCGAGGAGTTTGACTGATTCAAAGAAAAACCCCAGATCAGTTCTGAGGGTCCAAAGTTTGAAACAGTGTAAGACCGTACCCTTATGTAGGATTGCCTACCTATCTTGTTGGAACAAGAATCTGGTCTGCGTAGTTCACAACTGAAACTAATTCTCCACAGGAGGATGGGTGGAGACTGGTAGCGTCTTAATAAATGACGAATGGATATTTTTAAATGTTTTGGCACTTGTAGCGTAGTGCATGGGTGGGCTAAAAGGGATCGTGATTTTGGTTTTTTATAAAAGAAACACTTTCGATGGTCCCCACGAGTCAATCAGAGAATGTAACGACCTATTTCATCATAACTGTGATTTTTGAAGGAGGAAGACATCAATGGCTCCCTAACAGTGTTTTCACCTAGTCATATCCTGGAGATTATTTAAGTCAACCAAAATCGTTGTACACATCACGTAAGATGGAGAAGCATGGGGACCAGACCCAACTTAACCGTCGTAGCAGTTGTATTGGCGCTACAGCGGTGCCGTTGTAGCGGTGTACTAACCGCCACAGCGGTAGGTACAGGTGATCTCACAGCCGCCATAGCGGCACATTAGCCGGCCTAGCGGTACCGCCGTAGCGGTAAACTTGCCGCTGGGGAGGTCTCGCACAGTGAATTTTCCTATTTAAAGGATCATTTCGGGAATTGTACCATTTTTCATAACCCTAAATTCTAGCTACCCAGCTCAATAGGAAAGCTCAAAAATGAGATATTTAGTCCAAATAAGTCCTTCTAACCCCCACCAACCCTCCTTCCACCTAAGAAATTACTCCTAAACATACTCACCTAGAGAATCATCAAGTGGGTTTGAAGTCATCTAGAATTAGAAGAGTGATGAGTAGCAACATTTTATCCCTAAATTCTTTTTAAGCCACCTCCCATGTTCTTCACCAAAGAAAGGAGCTAATAACTTAGATCTTTACACTTCTTGTCCTTTAAAAATAAATTCTTGCATGGATCTTGGAGATGGGTTCTTCCCAAATATAAGCTTGAAAATGGGAACAGTCTCTAACATTTGATATAGAAGAAAGCTAGAGGTGGGTTAAGACCCCCAAACCTCCCTATTAATCCAAATCTCTTATAAAGGATTCAAGTGGAAAGCATTAATCTTGGGTAACATGGTTGTCCCCAAACTATTTCACGCGGATTATGATGTAGCGATCAATTTGAAGGAATCAATGGATGTTCGTGGCACCCGCTCGGCCATGAGGTAGGTTACGACTTTCCTTTCGGTAGACTCCGGTTAGTTTTTTGTATTGTTGTGTAGAAGAAACGGAGAATGCATGTATAGGAAATCGGAGATCTGGGATGGAACTTTAGGATCGTATTGTTGTGTGTGACTTGTTTGTTCGGGCTTGTGGCCTGTAGACACCTTAGGTATTGATGTGGCTTTGTTGATTATCGGTGGATTTATGTGACTTGGGAGTAGTGGACAGAATCTAATTATGCCTATCGATGAAATTATTTGTAGTGACTCTAAAAGCTAGATGGGAATATAAAATGTACCATGGTAGTGAATGATGTCCTAGTTAAATGGTGACGAATGACTCGAGTGTAGGGTGAGATTCTTATCCTAAGCAAATATGTTGATTTAGGAAAATGGTAATATCGTATGTCAAATGATTGACTTGATGTGTGTTGGGACTAGCCACCCGTTATGTGGGCCTGATTGTTTAATTGTGTTGGCTTGATGCCTTGTGTAGTTGGTAGATATCGAGTTCTATTGTGTCGTCCTGATTTGGATAGAATTGACATACCGTTACTGGTGTTTGTGCTCGATATATGTTGGCGTACCCACTGTTGGTACTTGACTTGATATATGTTGGCATACCCACTGTTGGTATTATGATGTGATACGTTGTTGGCGTACCTGTCGAGGTACTTGTGATATTGAACTTAATTGTTGATGATAGACATATGCATTGCACGCATTTCTCATATTTATCATGCATGGCCGATACCCGGTGATGATCCGGTATCGTTGATTGAGCGAAACTAATATTTGATAAACTCTTTTACTTGAGTGATCATAAAAAGGCCGATGTCCGAAGATCCATTCCGAAATCGTTGATTTTATGTAACTGATATTTGATGAACTCTTTTACTTGAGTGATTGTGAGAAGGCCGATGTCCGAAGATCCATTCCGGAATCGTTGATTTGTGAAACGGATATTTGACAGACTCTTTGAATGATTGTGAGGAGGCCGATGTCCGATGGTTATATTCAGGCATCATTGTTGCATGGTCGATTCCGATGTTATCCTGGAATCGTTGTTAGTGCATGGACTCGGTGGGTCCCCCAAGGTGGTGCCGGTGAGACTCCCCCTGTGAGCAATTAGCCAGGATCCTGTCTGTCTGTTGGTCAAAGATCCGAGATGGGTGATACTTAGACTTCACAAGTCACGCTGGGTTGTGCTACCGAGACGTTGATATTTTCGTCCGTAGTAAATGTGTACACCTCATTTGCATGGCATGGCATCACATTCGTATCATTATTGCACCGCATTGCATTATGACTTGATTGAGTTGTTGTGATGATTGGATAGTGATGATTCTATTGTGAGTATTGGATCAGATATACTCAGACTATCCTATTTAGGTCTAGATGCTATACATAGGCAATGACGAACATTTGGACTCTATGATTATGAACTATATTTTTGACTTGTGCTCTATCAATTTAACCTAAACTGGTAGTAAATTGTTTAAGAGAGGTAGGATAAAAAGGTGTCGTAACAATGAGCTCGCTCCTAAAACACACACGAGCGACTTGGAAATTGCAAAGATGTTGAGAACCTGTGTAGGTGTTGGCCAACTTATAATTCATTGAAGAGTAGTTGTGATTTAAGTTATAGTGACGTTGTGATCTACTGTTTTGGGATATGTGATTTGATTTAGTGATTATCATCATTATTCGTGAATTCCTTACCAATATGTATCACTAACCATTGTCGGCCTATGATACTTACTCAGTACGCATGTTTTGTACTGATATTGCACTTGCTACACCCTCTTTGGGGTGTAGATTGTTTCAGGTATTTGTTGATGTGAAGAGGAACTCACGGTGCCTATCTGGAAGGCCTCTTCCCACTTCATTCGGGATGGAGGATGCGTCGTAGAATGTAATGGTAATCTGAGTCAATAGTTGCTCTTGTACTAGTCTAGACCAGGTCATGGGAAGTCGTATCAAGTCTGTAAATTGGTGTTGTTGTAAACGTATAAACCTTGTTTTTGTTGAATACTTATGAATGGAATTCCGTTGTATTTCTTAATTATCAAATGCTTTTAAAAGGAATTTCATGTGATTGAAGCGTTATATAAACGAGAGGGTTCGCCTACCAAGGTGGGAAGGTAGGTGCCCGCACGAGCCTAAATTGGGTCGTGACAAAGAATCTCAGAAGGGAAACTGTATTAGTCCATCAGTTATAATGAGCAAAGCACTCATTTTGCATGAGTCAGAATAGTCCAGGATTCGGTCGAAATGGAAGATTTTCGAAGACAACCTAATGAGCTAACTGAATGGAGAGGATTTTGACCATATGACTGGTAATGAAACTATCAGTCTTGCGATTGACTGGTTGTATGTCGCTAAGCATACATGTGTATCATCAAAGTATATTCATATACAGTGATACCAGATTATGATAGCACCAAACAAACCCAGGAAATGGGCCTGACAAGCCCAATCACACAAATGTCTTAATAATTCTTACGCAGGTCCGGACTTATCTCTTATATTAGCTTAAGGCTGAAATAGGCCTTCTTATATTTATTCTGATGGCCCGGAACACTTAAGTTCGTACCGCAAGCCATTTAAACACTAAGTATTAAAGCCTATGGTGATTTCTATCCCATTTTGACTTGATATAAACTCATATATTGTCTGATGTACTTCTATATACACATGGTATACCACTCGATATAAACTTTGACACATATATCAAGTGTACATACCTTGTATACATCTAATAGGATCACCTATTATTAAGACCTATGTCTACATGCCATGCATACATTTATTTTTAACTTAAGCAGTTTTCACTAATGCCCTTTTCCAGCCATCTAAATTATTCCTTTTATTATTATGATTAAGCGGTACTGGGCTGGGTTGAAATAACTCCGACTTTTCCAAGCTTAATCTTTGAAACCTCCCCCTCTTGTCTATTGGTGACACCGTACTGGATCTGGTTGCAAGCAACTCTTAATCCCTCCAAGTGCCACCTTAGTGTTATGATTCAATTAGGATTATCAGTCATCAAAAAAGTTGATTGTACTGAACTGGGTTGCAAACAACTCCAAGTCTTTCCAAGCTTCCCTTAAGTCTTTGACTCTATTAACCACCTAATTAATTTCCCTTTTAGGCAATGTGGTTCTCAAACTAATTCTAAGGCAGATCTGGACTTAATCTTAGCAAGGCAATCATTCATCATTTATCAAACCAACAATAGAAAGATACTGAGCTTCATGCAATCCAAACAGTTATCAAATGGAATACAAACATTCATAATCAATACAAGTATTTCATTTGAAAGCTGGATAGTGCAAGGAACAAAATTACTGAACTAAAGTTGTCTACGAGATTGGACATAAACAATAAGGTCCTTGAACCTACTCAAGACTTGAGACTAAGGACAAACTCATTTAAGGTTTTTGCTTCCTCCTGTTCCCTTTCCCAAGTTCCAGAAAGTATGAGCACTAAGTGAGGTAGCTAAAACTATAATAACAGGTCCATTTTCAGGCTAAAGCAGCTGTTTTATGCAAGATCGAATTCACTTTAATCAATCCTAGATTCAATGATAGGAAATGAAGGTCAAATGTGTACATATGACCAGTATTACCCCATAGACTTATAAGGCATGTCGTGACAACCTTTTATTTGGGAGAATGATATTATGAACCAAGTTAGACTTGGTTCTTTCCCAATCTCCTCTCCAAGGTGTCTTTAAAAAGACTTCCCTTTGCCAAGTGGTTCACAACTTGCATACCTGCACTCATGACCCTCTTATCATGTCATTAAATCAATCCCACTATCCTTAAAGGTGATACAACTTGATTTTTAGAACCAAATTAACTTAGAGTCTTAGAGTCTTCAAATAGACTATTCTGACCTATCTTTAGCCAACAGAACCTAAAAAGATCCTATTTGGTTTTTCTATGTTGATTTTAGTGTCACAGTTTTAGCAAAATTCCTCCAAGGTCTTATTGACCTCTTCCTAGTCAACTAAAGGGCTTCCGTGGGTCCCATGGTCAATGAAACTCAGGGGAAAATGACTTTAAAGCCCTAAAGAAGAAGCAGTACATGGTAGGTCATCACCCCCAAACCCTTTCCTAGACCCTCTTCTTTAGTAAAAAGGAGGCAAGGCCAAACTGATCATCACCCCAGTCAATGCCTTGGCCTTTCTTTTACTCCCCTGAAGCACTCTCAACCCTTTATCCCATAGCACAGCCAAATGCTTTAGAACTAGGATGAGTTTAATATTACCTACCATACTATTCTGTTGTTTAAGGCTTCACTTAATAGCCTACCCTCTTATCCTAAGGCATTAATCATTTGAAATTTAGGCTCTGTTAAGTAGTCCGAGAAAAAGAACCCTCATGGGCATAAAACAACTTCTTATTCGAGCCCTTATTAAACAAAAAAACAGGCTAATATGCATGCGATGACAGTTTGTATATATAGGAAAGTAAACACCTAAGCAGTTTATACAAATAATCACATTATATTGAAAACCTTATGGTTAGAACCTAAATTCCCCAGCGGAGTCATCATCTATTACGGTTCACTTTTATCGGGCGGGATTAACGCTCGAAAAGCTACTAAGAACTTGTTGGTGCTCTTTCGGACTTGTTTTGAAAAAGAGTCGCCTCCTAATTAATCGGGTTCAAAGGATTTATTCAAACGCCATGAAAAATCATTTGTAACCAAAGTTCATAGGTAAGGGTTCTGGTAATTCCCTAGGTAAGGTGTTAGGCACCCTAGTATTAAGGATCCGTAGTATACGGTTGACCTTCGAAGTTTCAAGGTGTGATTTTGTATGAACTGCTTATGTTTTGTTTAATTTTCCATATAAAAATACTGTCATAGCATATCATATTGGCTTTTGAGAGAATTAAATAATTTCCTTTTAAATAAGGGTAGTTTAAGTTCGGATTTAAAATATCCAGGTAAAAATAATATTGTCCTTTTATTTATAAGGATAGTATACTGGATATATCCCATCTAAAACTAATGCCATGTAAGTATATAAGAAAATATATATGTGTATATGTGTATATGTATAGTCTTATATTAGTTTATGCATTATCCACATTTTGTCTCTTTGGTCAACCGTATCCTCAGAACTATTTACCCAAACTCGGGTTTTGAAGAAAATTCCATTCATTTGAATTCATTTTTTTTTTTACTTTTCTTTCTTGAATTTTTCAAATTATGAAACATACTTTAAAAATATATTCAAAAGTAATCCATTTTTTGCATAAGAAAATATTTTTTCACTTTTATTTACTTTTAACCAATGGAATACAACTGACTTATATTTCGGATCTAGTTTGAAACATGTTCGGGTCCTTACCTGCAACTAAATCCTAGGTTCTAACTTATAAGGGTATAAATATCCATATAAGTGCATTTTTACCTATTCATACAGAAAATAATGTAAAACTTATACTAAAAGGAAGGGAAAGAAAGTTTAGTTTTTTCGGCCTTGGTCCTAAATCATTCGGCAATCCTATTCCATTTGTCCATTCGTCTGAAGGGAATATGGCTTCCATGCTCTTCTAGTTCTTCATCCAAAGCTCCAACTCTCCAAGGCTTAAGCATCCGATTCTTTACTTCTTTACTTCCTCTTTAAGTTTCGCGCCACATAGTTCACCTTATGTACCTCGTACACATAGAAAGAAAAGTAGTTAGTCAAAATGATATGTCACCCCATAGGGTGACGTTTATGAACATAAATAATCATATCCCTCAGACTCGTATCAAACTTTGAGAGCTTTGATTATGGAGGCTCAGACTCATGTTTCTTTTTAATCTACGGAAAAGGACTCTGGAACATGTTGTGGCTGCGAACTAGTGACTTGTCAATCATTTTAGTCGCCTTGCCAAACGCATGTTGGATCCTACTTTATTACTATACTATGAGATCATCATTGCCTAAACTGAGGGATAACCTTTCCGAACAAGTCATGGCCTCAAATTAAATTTTCTCATCGGCCCAAGTGTAGTATCTTATTCGAATCAGTAATCTTGACCAGGTGTAGTAATTGCTCTTTTAAAACAAGAGATCAGTAGCTCATTACATACATAGCAGTAGCTAATATTCTCAAATGCAGCTTCTGCTCCCTATAAACAAACAACTGCTCCTAATAGTTCATGGGAAAATACAGCAGCCAAGTAGAAGTACTAGATAACAGCTGTATCAATTAGCAAGACAAAGAACAATATGGCAGCAAACTCTCAAGTAATATAGCAACAGTTTAGAGCATGGCCATACTTCTGCTTCAAAGGCAACAACTATACATCTCAAGTGTAGTGTCTATCTCTTTTAAAACAACAGCTCAGTCACAAATATGGCAACAAGTTTATTAGAAAGTGCAGCAAGTTTCTTCCAAAATACAACATTAAAACACTCCCAAAAGAGGTGCAATAAGGCCAAGATTGCAACAGCTCAAAGCTTCCCAAAATTCAACTCACAATGCCATAGTAACCAACCAACACAAAGTAGCCAAATTGCAGTGTTTTGAGCCTCAAAATGATGTATAAATGGCCAAAATTCAGCAGACATTGACCTCAAAATACCTTAAGCTTTTGCCCTTTAGGTGACATATAGCATCCAGCTCTCTTTCAAGTGCAGAAACTTAAATACTTTTTTAGACTTAATACAACAGTAGGTATGAGACTACTCAGGGACAACAACATTCACCCACCATAATCTTTCAGGATAGAGTTGAGCTGCAGCAGTTACTCACCTCAGAATACAACAATAACATCATTCTGACAACAACCATTAGGTGTAGCAATTGCAACAACAAATTTAGAGCTTTAAGCCCAACGAATGAACAGTCCAGGTGTAACAATAGTAATAACATAGCTGGCCAAGCATGGCAGCAGCTTCTTTGGTCCAGTAGCAAATGAAGCAAATTGATCGACATGGCAACAGCTCCGGATCATTCAGGATTGGGAAATAACTCGCCCAAGTCATGAAAAAAAAAGGAAAGGGGGAAGAATGAGTAACCCAATAGAATAATTTCACTAAAGTAGTAAAAAATAAAGGGAAAGGCATTTCACTTGTTTAAAGTTTTCATATTCTGAAAAGAAACAAGTTAAGATGGCAAAGGAGAGAATATGACACAATATAGTACATAAAACAGTGACTTCAAAGATTTGTAATTTTCCTTATATAATGTGAGAACAGCATGACAACAAAGAAGTGAAGATTCTAAGTAATGAAATTGCTTAAAAGAACTGCTTTGAGCATGCTGATACTATACCAGAAGTCAGAACACTTATTATTAGGAATTTCTTTTTATCATTAAATCAAAATAGAACTTTAACTGATAAGCAACAATCTTCTCTATCAATCAATAGGTGAACCATAAAATTATGGCTTCAAATAATCCTAAAACTGGATTAAAGAGACATGCCAACCTTAGTCTCAAAATCAAATACAATCTCTTATTCCAAGTGATGACTAATTCATTCATTTAAAAAAAAAAGGTTAAGGCAAAGCATATTTAGAACTAGCCAAGTAAGTTGAAAATCCAAACATTTTTTCTTACTGGTGTTTTAAGAACATACTGGACATGACTCATTCTTGACCAAAGCATATTAGTACTTTAACATCCACATATACATTGTTAAGGATAAACACATAACAAGGAAATGACAGAACTAAACAAGGACTCATGAGAGAATTACTGAACTTAGAATTCATCATTAAGACCTAAAGGAGACCTGAAACTAAGAACACTTCAAACCACCGAATTAGAGCAGTTTTTCAATGGGTCAGAACAAAGACTAAAACATATTATCACTCAACCAAAGGCATCCTTTTGATCTAATCCTCCAACATGACATCCATTCATTATACTCTTATTCATGCTAAAACAAAAGCAGTGACAACTTTTATCTTAATCACATCTACAAATAAAATGAGCTCATCCTAAAAAAGAATGAGTAACTAAATCTAATAAACTTACTCCAAATAATCATATATTCTTCATAAGAGGAAAAAGAGTAAATAAATGTATCAAATATTATCTCCCACGAGAAACTATCAGTCCAGCATCTTACATGAATCAAATAGGGACAAGTCAAGAGTTTTAAGCATATCTTAAAATAATTTTCTTAGGGGTGATATGCTAACTAGATATTTGATTTCAAAAGATGTTAACAAACATGGGAAAGATGCTGCAAATTTTCACATGGTTTGTTTAGTTACTAATCCAGTCTTTAGCAAGGAACAAAATAACCACAGAAGAATCCGAAAGTAAGAAAGTCATTAAACTAAATAATACTCAAGCTCAGGCTACCTAAACTGCTAACAATTCCAATCTGAACAATCAGGGAGACTGAATCTCAAGTGAAGGATTTAGAAATCATTCACACAAAGCTGCTAACTTGATAATAACAAAATAGGAATCAGGAGGTTAACCAAGGAAAACAATAACCATTTGTACTACTTTACTAAGTCTGGAAATATATCTGTAAGAGATTCAAAAACTCAGGTTTTAAATGAAGAGGGTTTGAGAGTAAGATTTGAAATAAACACTTCTTTACACTCCAAATCTTGAGGAAAATAATTTTAAATCAGCTTTCAACTAATAAATACTTAACAAGAATAAGAGAGAACTGATTCTTGGAGACAGATGTAAATAAAATAAATGCGAACAACATTTAAGATTAAACCTAAAGCACAGCCAAATCTCAAATTCATAGATATTACATCCATATTAAACTACATAATCCAAAATAATCCGTTGGAATTTAAACAAGCATGAAATAGAATTTACAAGCAACAAGCACACCAAAGAAAAACAACACTAGAAGCTTAAAATAACACAATAAAATAAAAAACCAGAACTGAAACACAACAAAGCTAAAACAGAACTAAAATGAGGAAGGAAGGAAGATTACCTCTTTGCCGAGTAGCGACGGGGGCAACGAGAGTTGTCAATCACCTTCGAACCTAACGCGTGTAACAACTCGCTTAGTTGTTAAAGTCCTTCCGACACTTTTGACCTTTCCCCGAGCTTGTTTAGCTCAGATTTGACTCGAGGGGACCATTGACAAGCTTCCCATGTTGTTTAGATTTGATTCAGGGTGACTTTTTGTGGAATTTGGGCTTAAAGCGAAAAAGAGTAGACTCAAAGTTGACTTTTGGATAAACGGACCTTTTTCAAAAATTGGTTGATTTTGAGAGGTCCGGATGATCTTTTAGAACTTTTGTGTATATCTGGTTCAGTTCCCAATACACTCGGGGTGCATTTTGGGACTTGGGTTGGGAAGTTGGAATTGAGGTATTGGGGGTTGACTCGGTCAACGAGACCTCCGCTGGAAATTCTGAGGCCACAAGTTCATTTGTAGCGTGTTTTTATATGTATTTGTGTATGTGGTTTGTGAGCAGATGGCCTCAGGTATTAGTCGGGATTTCAAATTGAGATTGTGTTTATTTCAGAAAAATCTGTGCTGGTGTCCGCCATTACTGCCATAGCGATACCGCCAGAGCGGTGGTATTGGCCACTGTGGCGGCCCAGTGCTTTTGTAGCGGACCATCCCGGCGGTCTGAGAGCCGTCGAGGCGGGACCGCTGCTGCGGTCCCGCTATCGCCGTATCGGTATTAGGCCTGTTATTTCATTAATTGTGTATTAAAAGCGCTTAGTCTCTCATTTATTACTATTCTGAAAATTGATCCTTTGGGAGCAATTCTAGAGTATTCTTGGAGAAGATTCTTGGTGGTAAAGTCCTTCTAATCTCTTTGCTATTCCATTACTCCTAATCATCTTAGAATCTCTTTACCTTGTTAGTTCATTAATAACAAAAGATTAAAAGTAGGTTTAATGAATATTCTATCTAGGCTTCTAAAATATGATTTGTTGGTTGGGTTAGCTTCTTCAAGCATTGAATTGACGATTATAATCCTTTATTTTATAATTTCTTCCTAATTAGAGGATAATTTGTGGAATTGGAAGTTAGGGTTTATACCCAAATTTGGGGGTTTTGCCTAGAATCTGAAATAGAGTGAATTGTTGATTATTCTAGCTTGCTAATGCTGGGAATTGATCACCTAGAGGTTTAATTTCATGTTGGGACCTTTAAATCCCTAATTTCACCCTTCTAGTTCATAAACCCTATTCAATAGGTTGGGAATTTGGGTCTTGATAGAAGTAGGGTTGTTTTGATGTTCTCCTTGACTCTAATTCTATGATTCGAATATGCTTAGATTTTCTTGATCTCGAGGCTCAAAGGAAAGGAAAAGCTAAGGAGTGATTGTCAGTGTTATTGTTGTTCGGCCTTCCAGGTAGGTTAAGGTTTATCCTATGGTGAGACTTCATTTAGCGAAGCATATATTTAGAGGATATTGTAGGAGAAAGCATTTAAACCTTCGGGTATGAAGTTGGTTGAATTTTGTCTTAGGTTGGGCCCTGTTGTGTGATTGGGGTTAGCCACCCCGTTGTGTTGTGATTTGTTTTGTTCTATTGTTGTTGGTTTGATGCCACTTGATGATAGTAGATATTGGAGAATATTGATATATCTTGATCATAATATTGTAGTATCTTACTTGTTGACAATTGATACGAGGATAATGTTCTATATGGCTTGTGTAGCCGTTTCATGATATTATTGGTGTACCCATGGTTGGTACTTGTGATATTGATCTGATCATTGATGTTGAACTCATACATTGTACGCATTCTCATCCTTCATGATATACTGTTGATACATTGATGATACTTGAGGAAACTCTGTGATGAGCTGGGCTCAGTTGGATGATAGTGACGTGAGGACCGATATCCGATGGTTGTCCCAGAATCGTGGTTGTGAGGTAGCGAATTCTGATGTTTGTGCCAGGATCGTGAGTTAGCAATATCCAGGTTGTCACCAGATCGTGAGGTACATGGACTCCGCGGGTCCCTCATGGGTTGTGCTACCGAGACGTCCATACTTCTGTTTGGAGTACATGTGTACACAACATTGCATTGTATTATGGTTTGATGTTGATGATCTGGAGATATGCTTGAGTTATTTGGATTCAGATTGATTATATTGAGACTTGGCACACTTGGGATTAGATGCTATAACCTACGTGACAATGTGTACTTGGTTTCTGATTTGTGTTGACTTATAATTGTTGATTTACCTGTTTATCTTACTTTATTATCTGGATTATATTAGCTAGACTTAGTCCGCCTATGATACCTACCAGTACTGTGGTTTTGTACTAACCTGCACTTGCTGCATTCTTTTATGAATGCAAAATTCCAGGTAGGATCTACTTCAATTTCTCGTGGTTGATATATAACGACCCTCTCGGTCGTTATGGAAAATATAGGATCACCCTACCATATAGAACCTTCCCAAGGGTAGAAACTCGAATGTATAAGTCAAAGAACTGAAAACTTAACTTGTGTGTGATTATTGTTTGTTTGTGTTTAGTCTATTGGGGGGTGGCGTAAGAAATTAGAACTTCGTGGGGGAATTCCAAGGCCACGGGTGAATCCGTATGGTGTTTATATATCAATGTGTATGTTTTGTTTGTGCTCGTGAGGCCTCAGATGAAGTGTTAGGGGGTAGAGTTGAAAAACTATGAAAATTAGCGAGCTCACTGGTTCAATGGTACCACTGTAGTGGAAGAACTACCATTGCGGCAGGATCGTTGTATCGGCTGGCCTCTCACCGCCACGGTCATCTGGGAAATGGGGTGTCCGCTAAGGCGGGCATTGGACCGCTATAGCGGGACCACTGCAGCGCCGGGTGGACCGCCGCAACGGTCGACGGGGATAGAATCTCAGTTTTTAAACACTTAGTTTCGAATTCTTTATTCATAAACTCCAAAACAGGTCCCAACAAGCACCTAGGGCGAAAATCTAAGCTAGGCCAAGAATATCCTTGAGAGGTAAGTCTCAACCATTCCTTCCATCATTTCCCTTTTATGAGTCTACAATGGTGAATTGGGAATAGTAACCCTAGAACTTAATAGACTTTCAACAGTTGATGGGGTATGATTGTTATTGTGTGTTTATCATCTAATGGCTTGGGTTATCACTTTTCAATCAAGAATTGAACCATTAGAGACATGAACTAAGTGAATTGAGACTTAGGATTTCATAAAAATGGTAGCTTGAGCATAGAAACTGTTCGTAAGAGGTAATTTGATTAAATAGCCTTGTAAATTAATAGTTCGTGGGTGTAAGGCCAATGTTAGATTGATTTACACCTAGAAATCATTCACCTATTATAATGGGGCAAAAGGGAAGGGTTTTCATTGAATTGATTTTGTGACTAGAGTGATTGTGACTTATTTAGCATCTTAATTGCTAGACTTTGAGCGTTCCGAGGCTTTATGGAAGGGAAAGGTTACAGCAGAGTAATCTGCATTGTTCCAGTACTACAGTTGAGGTAGTTTACGGTCTACTTAAGTTAGACTTTGATTAGTTGATTGTATGTGTTGTGAAATTGATAGGAGAAAGCATGTCTAGTCTTCAAGCATAATGTTTGTGGTTGAAATTCTTATATGCTATTGATTGAGAGATTATGTGGGCTTAGTGCCACTATTCTATATGTTGGGACCTATAGGTTGATGATTTTGTGATAAGAAGTTAGTATGATCTTCTTGGTGAAATTGAGATACAAAATGATAAATCGATTATTGAAAGCGATGTGACAATAAATATGTATATATATACGAAAAGGCTCATTTGACCGGGGGCGAGGATGAGACCTAGATATGAACAGACACACTTGACCGGGGGGTGAGGATGAGAGCTAGATATGAACAGGCACATTTGACCGGGAGTGAGGATGTGGCCTAGTTATAAGCTCGAGTCTAAGGAGTGAATCCAGAATGGGTGGTACATGGACACCATGGGTCCCCTACAGGTCATGACTACTGAGCAATTACATCAGTTCACATGTATGTACATCGTTATTTGGTCGTTGTTGGTAGACTTATTTTCGTTGTTTGCTTCCGTTGATTTGATTGGATATCATTGGGTGACTTGCTTATTATTATCATTGGTTGACTTGTTGTTTGGCTATTTGATTATGTGTTGTTGACTGGTCTGTCTTGTTACACCTCGAAAATTCTCGCATCGTTTGCATCATAATTAAACTAACGTAAGTTCGGAGACATCATAGAACCCTTATGAGGTTAAGGAATACTCTTAACAAGTGCTAAGAAAGTGTCTAAAGGTTCTGGGATCAAGCAAATCGAAGAAAATAAGTTTGTCAAAAATTTGGTAGAATTTTGGACGGAAATTTTGGGTCAAATTTAGAGAAGTATATCTTTTAGCATATGAAGAGTTTTGAACTAAAGTAAAAGCCTAAATTGAATTTCATGAAGTCTAGTTTCCAACGCAACAAACCGCTCATCGATATGACATTAAAGTAGAGAGTTATGGACGTCAAAAGTTAGGCCGGCGGAGCAGAGACGCGCAGCTACAGTGCGCGAACGCTCCAGCTACAGTGCGTAATTATTAGGTCGATGGAGCCGACCTTGGCAAGTACAAAAGGACCCATTTTGGTAATTTTTGGGTCATTTCCTAACTCTAGACCCTTCCACAACATGCACATATATTTCTACAAGTCTAGAAACCTCTCCAAACATATTCTAACATATTTCCAAGCCTTAACCAAGGATCAAAGTGAAGATTAAAGTGGTTAAGGTTTCCAAGTGAGGTCTACACTTGTTTCCTCTTCTTGAAGATGTTTGGGTGAGTATTGTTAAAGTGGGGGTAACCATGGAATTGAAGTATTCTTGAATTTTGAGGTAAGATTTCATCTTAGTTTCATGTTTATGAGTTTCTTTGGTAATTATGTTAAGATTTGAGGAGAATAAATATGAGGAAAAGTTCAAATATGCATTTGATGATATTTTGAGTTGTGAATTAACTTGAGTTATAATTATTGGCATGTTATGAGCATAATCTTGTTATGAGGGATAATAATGATGTTAAGGAATTGTCGTATACGAGTGTATAAGGTGTTGAATGAAGTTGTTGTTATGGATTGATTATGAAAATAAGTTTTGGGATTGAATTGAGTATAGTTTGAATGTAATCTTTTGATTATGCAATTGTTGATGTTTTATTGTGCTTTGGGAGTTGTTTTGAAGATTGGAGGAGGTGGAAGATATAAGGGAAATGCTATCTGATTTTCTTTAGCTTACCAATTAATCTAATTTGACCTTGTAAGCATTTCAATGACTTACCCTTAGTACAAATCATCTTAAATGTGGATTTACAAGCTCGGAAGGATAAGCATTGAGTAGTTAAGGAGACCCAAAAGGTATGTTAAGGTTGTTCCTTCTTTTCTTGGCATGATTCCATATATGGTAGAATCGTAAAGAACCTTATGACTAGAGATTTGTCAAAGTAGAGCTTGTCATATTGTGGCATAGTTTTCGAGTGTTATGTTATTCTTTATGAGGGGCCATATCCCCTCCCTATGTCCTTGAGTTTATAGAGAGACATAAGAGACATGTTACAATATCAGTGTTTTTCAGGATATGCATGATATACAACATGATATACATATATATTTTCATTTAGCTTGGCCACTTGGTCAGTGAGACATTTTCTTTAGCCTGGTCACTTGGTCAGTGAGACAGATTGCCTGGCCTACGGGTCAGTGAGACAGATTGCCTGGCCTTCGGGTCAGTGAGACAGATTGCCTGGCCTACGGGTCAGTGAGACAGATTGCCTGGCCTTCGGTTCAGTGAGGCAGATTTCCTGGCCTACGGCTCAGTGAGATAGATTGCCTGACCGACTGGTCAGTGAGATTTTTACATTGCCTCGCCACTTGGTCAGTGAGATATATAATAGCATTATATTTCATTTCATATGAGACAGGTCAGGTGAGATACTCAGGGCATTCTTTGGCCTCCAGATTGTATTGTTTCTAGTTCAGTTTCAGTTATCGTTTGCCTTACATACTCAGTACATCGTTTTGTATTGACGTCCCTTTTGCTGTGGGGCACTGCGTTTATGCCCGCAGTTTCAGGTAGCCAGACAGATGATCCATCTTAGTAGGTTTTCCACGCAGTTGCAGACAGTGCGCTCCCCTGTTCGGAGCTGCAATCCCTTTTGGTATGCTATTTTGACATGTAGATATGGGTATGACGGGGCCTTATCCTGTCCTTTCTACAGCTTGTGTTCCATAGAGGTCTGTAGACAGTTGTAAGAAGTTGGGATGTTATGTAGCCTTGTCGGATCTCATTTTTGTGGTATAGCATATGTAGTGGCCTAGTCGGCTTGCACTATTATCCTCAGCACGCATGTGTATATATATATATATATATATATGCTGCTTGTGAGTTCTTGATACAGAGTCCATTGTGTTAATCTTACAGGAGATAGTATAGCTCAGTGATAAGTTATTTATGGGTCACCATGTTGCTCAATGAGATTCAGGTACGGATTTAGGGGTGCCTGGTTAGTAGAGATCGGGCACTCGTCACGATTCATCGGATTGGGTCGTGACAAAAGTTGTATCAGAGCAGTTCTATCCTAGGGATGTCTACAGACCGTGTCCAGTGGAGTTTTGTTTATGGGTGTGAAGCGCGGCACACTTATAAAAAGGAGACTGCGAGGCATTTAGGAATCATCGACCTTTCTTTCTATCTTAGACCATGCAATAGAGCCAGAGTCTAGGAAAGATCGTTCCTGACCCTCTTTTCCTGTAGGTAAGTGAAAATTGATATAGATGAAAAGGTCGGCTTCTAATAATGGGGGTGCAAGGAAGGCCCCCAGGGTAGACTCCGGACCACGGGAACCAGGACGGATTAGGAGGAGTCTTAGTTAATCCATTGAGACAGATCCTTCTGAGGATATTGAGACAATTCCCCCAGGGCCTGTGACTTCTATGGAGGAGGACCCGTCAGAGAATAGCTATGAGATAGACCCGTCTGAGAGTTCGTATGAGACACCAGTGGAGCAGGAGGCTCCTGAGGCTACACCAGATATGGCCCTCCAGTTTCCCCTATGATTGTGCATTACGTCAGAGCAGCCATAAGTGTAAGTGTTATGGAGTATTCTAGCCCTTAGTCTTAGCCTTCAGTTAATCAGGAGGTGCCAAAGTATTCATATCCTTCTGATTATGATGGGGGAGATGAGGATGGTCAGACGAGTGAAAGGTGGGAGGATGATGAAAAGGATATTTCACTTCACAGTTCCCAAGACCAGGACCAGGACAGGCTGATTACAGGAACCCCGGGACTAGGAACGAAAAGCAGTCGCGTGTGTTGGCTTGTGGTTATGAAAATTTTCTAGATATTGGAAGTTTCAAAGGTTACGATAGTATTTATCCAACCAGGAAAGTAAGGGACTTTTCCAACTTTGGGGGAAATACATTACAGAGCCTTATTTGAATTTCCCATTATAACTTCAAATTGGTTTTTAAAGGTATGTGATAAAAGACCATTCAGCAATAAAAAGAACGGATGTGATCCTTATAAGAAGGTTTACCTTGGTTTTTCAGACAGACGTGGTGGAGGTCACTTGACGACAAAAAAATAAAAGTGGTATCGGCTTATGAATAAAAAGGAAAGAAGAGTAGGTGTTCAAGTAGAGATCATTCATTAAGTCTATACTGCCAGAGGCTCATAATCAGGACTTAGAAAATATGCTAAGAAGTCCTACAGATTCAAACATATGAAAATATGAGGAATCAAGATAGCTGAGGGAAATTAGGAGCATATGAGCCTTACGACTAGAATTTTAAATGATCGTGTGGTATGAGTCTGGCTAGCTAAAAAGGGGAGAGGTATTAAAGCCACAGGTTCAAGACAATTTTAAATGGCATTAGGATACTTCGTAAGTGAGGTATTAATAAGTGATGTAAATGATAACTCATGTGTGGCCACATTAAATATTGTGTGTGCCCTTATGATCGATCTTGCGATATGCTAAAGGTATTGATTGAGCTGGGTATTGAATTTAAGGTAGCAGGTGCTACAGGGCATATTGATAGTGTTTTCTCCAAATGTTAAAGTTGGATAATCATGATGCAACAATATAAGAGAAAAGAAGAATATGTGTACATAAGAGTAAGAAGAAGACTATGATATCATAAGAAAGAAGAGAAGTATAAGCAAGGGAAGTATGTTGCTAGTAAGGGTCAACTAAAGTTTCCGAGAAAAGGGTTAAGGTGGCGGTAGACGCGAAGAGGCATTCGAATAAATTTTTAAAGTGAGTAAGCAGGAAGGATAGAGTATGGCAAGATGTGATACAGGACGAATGCGAAGATCCCAAAAACAGATCTTGATAAGCAGGATTGAAGTATAATAACGATGGGTATGGATATAACCTGAGAAAGAATAATCAGGTTTTATGAAAGGTGTCAAGGGATTTCTAACTTGTAAGGCATATTCGAAAGGATAAATGTGAAGCCATATTGATACGTTCACCTAGAAAACGTAAACCCCCCCCCCCCCCCCCCCCCCCCCCCCCGAAAAATGATGATTTTAGAAATAGAAAGGATTCGTACTTCTAATAGACTATTCTACGAATTCCAGGGCCAATGCTATGGAATGAAAAGTGGAGAAGAGCACTTTATGAGCAAGGGAAGTCAAGAAAGACCCTAAGGGCGAAAGTAAGAAGGGTGCACTAATGAACTAGTTAAAGGAAGTTGTATAACCATCAAGGACAAGAGGAAGGTTGATAAGCTAATAAGTCTGGCCAAGAGGCAAAACATCGATCACATGGGACGAGAGTCTTGATAAGGAGTACATAAATTTGATTATAAAGGAAATAAGATGAATATATGAGGGATATGTATAAATATGAACAAGTTATGGCATCGAAAGGGAAGATCAGAAAGAGATGAAAGAAGGAAGAAAAAGATATATTTTATAAGTATTTCTGACTAGGACAAGGATCGACAAGATATTGGAAGAACTATGGTGCCTGACTATGGCACCACCACCTAGTAAAGAAGAACTACATAACAGTATGAGCTGGGCAAATGAAAGAGCGGGAAATAAATGCAATAGTACATTGATTTATGATGGCATTACAAGAAGAAATCAGATTTGGTTGGCTAAAGTATAAGGTCAGTATAGGAGGGGGAACAGACAAAAATCTTCAAACACAAAAGGTAAATAGAGGAAATGAGTATTTAAGGACTTCGAATATCTGTGCGGCTGATGAACTCAAGCAACAAATAGGGTATGCCAGATTATAGGGAAGATTTAGCAGGTAGCAACAAATAGGGTATGCCAGATTATAGGGAAGATGTAGCAAGTAAGAATCAAGCGAAGGCGAAGAGTCCAAGAAGAATCTCAAAGGAAGTAATAAAGGGATGATGCACCTGATTGGAACAAAGCTGGTGGCAATGAAACCGCATAGAACGAGCAAAATAATGGTTTTGCTAGATATCTATGATGGAAAATTGTAGACAAAGGAAAGAGTGAAATGATTTGAATTCACCGCATAGTAAGAAACCTGGTTCACATTTCGGTAAATTTCCAAACTTATCCTTAATTCATCAATCGGACTAAGGAATATCAACTTCGAGAATAAATTGAAAGAAGAGGATCACTGAAGAAGAGATTCGAGGTATTCTTGATGTAAGTACAAGAATTACCGATAGCCCAGACCAAACATACGAAGCTTTATTAGAAAGGTGAAAGAGAGAATCAAGTAAAGTGTATGGGTGGAAGAAATTCTCGAGAAAGCAAGAGTTACTATATTATCAGTTTCTGAGGTTATCCTTAAGGGGGAAGAGAATAAGTTAAATTCTAAGGAGATGAAGGTATGGAGTGTCAGTGAAGCATAGGAAGGATACATAAAGGTCAAAGGAGTTAGAGTTTCTGACATATGAAAAGGGGATAAATAGGATGAGACCAAAAGCGAATAAAGGTATATGGTAAGTACTGGGTAGGCGAACATATAAGGATGTAAACGACAGAGGTCAAAGGGACAACGAGAATGATAAGGCGTGAAGTAGTAGACATACATGTGATAAGGAAAAAGGGATAACCGTGAGTACGTGCATAAATTTTAGCCATAAGAAAAGAAGGATGATATTCAAGAATTACTTGGGCAAGCAATTCAACAAACTAGAGAATACACCCATTGGTAGTAAATAAACATTAATCAAGAAATACCAAAGGAATTATGAACTATGAATGTAGAGTCTACATATACGTAAAGATGATGAGTCAGTAAGCGTACGAGAAAGAACTGTATATGTTAAGAAGGAACCATTTTATTGCTCATATAAGAAACTAAGGAATCCAAGAAAGGTTAATTGTCCGAAATTGAGGCGCTCCAGTATAACATACTATCGAATACCACTGAAATAAGACTGGGCAATGCCAAAGAAGCAGTATAAAGCAACCCACGAGAGTTAAAGAGAATACTAGCTAGTTGAGTAGAATCAATCAGTATTGACACAGTTGAACGGTATGTAGACAAGAGATGGAGTAACATTTCAGCAAAAGAGCTCCAAGAACAACTGTTAATCAATTGAGAAATAGAGCGTAGGGCTCATAGGGATAAAAAGGAAGGAAAATCTAAACATCAAGTTGATCACTATTCATATGAATGATTGGGCTAATGGATAAGTTCTCAGAAATCGCTAGCAGAATATGAGGAAAGGTTGAATGGACCACAAGTATAAAGGTTTAAACCCCAAAATGAACAGGAGGGGATTTTCGCTTCAACAAATTGATATAGCGTTACGATTAATTAACTTAAGGTATATCGCCTCTAAGGAACCGCAAGGAGGATCATAAGTTGCGTAGTTCAAATAAAGTTCGGTTTCGAATACGCAAGTAAGACTACTAGTAAATAAGGTAAATGCCAGCAGATGCGGGTGAGAATATTGACATCAACGTCAAAACGAGTTTTACTTCAACATTCAAGGACGAATGTTTTAAGGGGGGGGGGGGGGGGGGGGGAATGTTACACCTAAAAATTCTCGCGTCGTTTGCGTCGTGAGTAAACTAACATAAGCTCGGAGATGTCATGGAACCCTTATAAGGTTAAGGAATACTCTTAGCAAGTGTCTAAAGGTTCTGGGATCAAGCAAATCGAAGAAAATAAGTTTGTCAAAAATTTGGTAGAAGTTTGGACGGAAATTTTAGATCAACTTTAGAGAAGTATATCTTTTGGCATATGAAGAGTTTTGAAGTAAAGTAAAAGCCTAAAATGAAGTTCATGAAGTCTAGTTTCCAACGCAACAAACCACTCGTCGATATGACATCGGAGTAGAGAATTATGGACGTTACAAGTTAGGCCAGCGGAGCAGAGACGCGCAGCTATAGTGTGCGAACGCACCAGCTATAGTGCGCGACGGGCTAGCTACAGTGCGTGAAATTTTTAGATCGGTGGAGCCGACCTTGGCAAGTGTAAAAGGACCCTTTTTGGTCATTTTTGGGTCATTTCCTAACTCTAGACCCTTCCAAAACATGCACATATATTCCTACAAGTCTAGAAACCTCTCCAAACATATTCTAACATATTTCCAAGCCTAAACCAAGGATCAAAGTGAAGATTAAAGTAGTTAAGGTTTCCAAGTGAGGTATTCACTTGTCTCCTCTTCTTGAAGAGGTTTGGGTGAGTACTTTTAAGGTGGAGTAACCATGGAATTGAAGTATTCTTGAATTTTAAGGTAAGATTTTATATTAGTTTCATGTTTATGAGTTTGTTTGGTAATTATGTTAAGACTTGAGGAGAAGAAATTGAAGGAAAAGTCCAAATATGCATTTGATGATATTTTGAGTTGTGAATTAACTTGATTTATAATTATTAGCATGTTTTGAGCATAATCTTATTATGATGGATAATAATGATGTTAAGGAATTGTCATATACAAGTGTATAAGGGGTTGTATGAAGTTGTTGTTATGGATTGATTATGAAAAGAAGTTTTGGGATTGAATTGAGTATAGTTTGAATGTAATCCTGTGATTATGGAATTGTTGATGTTTTATTGTGCTTTGAGAGTTGTTTTGAAGATTGGAGGAGGTGCAAGATATAAGGTAAATGCTGTCCGATTTTCATTAGCTTACCAATTAATCTAATTTGACCTTGTAAGTATTTCAATAACTTACCCTTAGTGCGAATAATCTTAAATGTAGATTTACTAGCTCGGAAGGATAAGCATTGAGTTGTTAAGGAGACCCAAAAGGTATGTTAAGGCTATTCCTTCTTTTCTTTGTATGATTATATATATGGTAGGAGCGTAATGAACCTTATGACTAGAGATTTGTCAAAGTAGAGCTTGTCATATTGTGGCATAGTTTCCGAGTGTTATGTTATTTTTTTTAGGGGCCATATCCCCTCCCTATGTCCTTGAGTTTATAGAGAGACAGAAGAGATATGTTACAGTATCAGTGTTTTTCAGCATATGCATGATATACTGCATGATATACATATATATTTTTCGTTAGCCTGGCCACTTGGTCAGTGAGACATTTTCTTTAGCCTGGCCAATTGGTCAATGAGACAGATTGCCTGGCCTACGGGTCAGTGAGACAGATTGCCTGGCCTTCAGGTTAGTGAGACAGGTAGCCTGGCCTACGAGTCAGTGAGACATATTGCCTGGCCGACGGGTTAGTGAGATTTTTCAATTGCCTGGCCACTTGGTCAGTGAGATATATAATAACATTATATTGCATTTCATATGAGATAGGTCAGGTGAGTTACTCAGGGCATTCTTTGTCCTCCAAATTGTATTGTTTCCAGTTCAATTTTAGTTATCATTTGCCTTACATACTCAATACATCATTTCGTACTAACGTCCCGTTTACTGGGGAGCGCTGCGTTCATGCCCGTAGGTTCAGGCAGCCAGATATGCGATCCATCTCAGTAGGTCTTCCACGCAGCTGCAGACAGTGCGCTCCACTTTGTTCGAAGCTGCAGTCCTTTTTTATATGTTATTTTGACATGTAGATATGGGTATGACGGGGCCTTGTCCTGTCCTTTCTACAGCTTATGTTCCATAGAGGTCTGTAGACAGTTGTACGTAGTTGGGATGTTCTACAGCCTTGTCGGCTCTCATTTTTGTGGTAAACCATATGTAGCGGCCTAGTCGGCTTGCACTATTATCCTCAGCACGCATGTATATATATATATCCGATGCGTGTGAGTTCTTGATGCAGATCCCATTGTGTTAATCTTATAAGAGATAGTATAGCTTAGTGATAAGTTATTTATGGGTCACTGTGTTTCTCAGTGAGATTCAGGTACGAATTTAGGGTGCCTAGTCAGTAGAGGTCGAGCACTCGTGACGACTCATCAGATTGGGTCATGACATGTCTATTTTATTGATTTTATGATTCATGCATGATACTAATATTAGTCGGCCTATGATATCTACCGGTACATAGTGTTTGTACTGATACCACATTGTTGCGTTCATTTGAGTGTAGATTGTGATCCAGAGAATGCTACCCGACCTCACATTTAGCGTTGAGGCCATTTGCTGACAGATTTAGGGTGAGCTTTTATCCATTCCAGGCCGCCCGAAGATCTTAGTTTTATAATGTCTATTTCCACTCCAAAGATTGATGGTTATTTATTTTAGACAGTATACATTCTTTAGACATGTTTTGGTTTAGAGTCCTTATACGGTGACTTTCGGATTTTGGGATTGTAATAGTTAAGACTTCTGCATTTACATTTTTAATTTATGGCATGACTATTTATTGAATTATCTGGTGTTTAACTGTTATGAATTAGTTAAATAAAAATGGACTTGAATAAGTAGATGGTTATAATTATTGGTTCGCCTACTAGGAGTTAATGTGGGTACCAGTCATGGCGGGTTGGGTCGTGGCAGAGTTGGTATCAGAGCTTTAGGTTCATCGATCTCGTCGTAAAAGGACATGTCTAGTAGAGTCTTGTGGATCGGTATAGAGACGTCTGTACTTATCTTTGAGAGGCTACCGGGCACTAGGAAAATTCCCTTCTCTTTCTTTCTTTCGTGCTACTTGATTCCAAATGGTATATGCATGATTCAAATTGGTATATGAATATCCTTCATTCTCTCGCAGATGGCGAGAACACGTGCGACAGCAGCCAGAGGTAGAGGTAGAGGTAGAGGAGCAGGCAGAGAGGCAGCACCAGCTGAGGGCGAAGTCCCAACAGTTGATCCCATGCCTCCAGTGGCTCCTAATGAGGCCGCGGGAGATGTAGCCGTACCGGCTTAGCCAGCGGCAGCGCCAGTTTCACCAGGGGCTGAAGCTGCTCGAGGTATACCCGATGCAATGGCACAGGTGCTGAACTAGTTGCATGGATTGACACAGACCAGGGCGATACCGGTTGTTCCAACAGGTAGGGGTGCAGGGATAGCAGCCCCGGGTCCGGATAGAGTTCAGGCACCGGGAGTTCAGCATGCTGCAGTAGTGGCACCTCGCTTGGATAAAGTTATGGGTTTTGAGGCTTTTCTGAGGCCAGTTGCAGGGTCGGTGATGACCGGTGAGGAGCATGATTTATTTTGGAGGTTCACTAAAATGAAGCCTCCGATTTTCTATGATACTGAGTCAGAAGATGCGCACGAGTTCATCATAGATTTTCATGAGATGCTCTAGAAGACGGGGGCTATGGACAAGTATGGTGTTGAGTTTGTGACCTTCCAGTTCTTGGGTGATGCCAAGTTGTGGTGGAGGGCATATGTGGAGTGCAGGCCAGCTGAGTCACCTCCATTGACTTGGGTTCAGTTCTATTCAGTGTGTCTAGACAAGTATGTTCCGTGAACTCTGAGGGACAGAAGGAAGGATGAGTTTGCTAATATTGATCAGAGGAACTCGTCTGTTGCTGTTTATGATACCTTTCCCTTCTTTGTCTCATTATGCTCGTCAGTTGCTGCCTACTGCGGAGGAGAGGATCAGGCATTTCATGAAAGGATTGAACATTGGACTTCAGCTATCAACTCTTCAGCCTGTAGCCACTTAGCTTCATTCCAGGAGGTAGTGGAGCATATCCATGCTGTTAAGAGGATTAGACAGGAGAGTCACGCAAAGCAGGTAGAGAAGAAAGTCGAAAGGGGTAGGAATTCAGTAACTCATTCTCAAGGGGTCAAAGTTCATAGGTGTATTCAGGGCGCCCGATTCAGTCTGCTATGCGGGTGTCTGCTGGGCCCATCAGGGGCCAATTATCAGTCTTCAGGTCAGCATGGAGGTTATACCACTTCATCAACTTCTATTCAGCGACCTATGCTGGGTCATGCTTGTTCTGATTGTGGTGAGGTAGGGTATATTAAGAAGTTTTGCCCAAACTCAGATAGGGTGGTCAGGGGACTCAGTAACAGGCTCCCCGAGCTCCTTTTGCTCCAGATAGAGGAGGCAAGGACCATGCACCGGTAGGGCAGGGCGGCCACACCACGGGTAGGCATGGCGTTCAGCCTAACCGAGGTGATCCTCAGGCAGGCAGAGGTGGACAGCAGCCCGGCAGGGGTGGGGCTCAAACTGTACAGGGTAATCATAATGGTTCACAGGCTACAGGAAGGCGCGGTCACTTGTACGCTTTCCCAGGTAGACCTGAGGCTGAGGCCTCAGATGCTATCATCACATGTACAATCTCAGTTTATGACCGGATGGCTTCTGTTTTATTTGATCTGGGTTCCACTTTTTCACACGTGTCTTCATATTTTGTTGTGAGTCTGGATATGATTTGTGATACTCTTGATTCCCCTATCCATGTTTCTACTCCGGTCGGGGATTATATGGTGGTAGATAGAGTCTACCTTTCTTGCGCGATTACATTTATGGGATTTAGTACTTGGGCGGATCTAATGATCCTAGACATGGTAGATTTTGATATCATCTTGGGCATGAGTTGGTTGTCCCCACATTATGCAATTCTAGACTGTCAGTCTAAAATCGTTACCTTAGCTATGATCGAGGCACCTAGACTTGCGTGAAAAAGGTGACCTTAGTCCCCTCCCTACGAAAATCATATCCTTTGTTCGTGCTAAGAAGCTAGTGGAGAAGGGTTGGTTAGCTTATTTGGCACATATCCGTGATACCAGCACATATACTCTTTCTATTGATTCGATTCTAGTTGTAAGCGAGTTTGTACATATGTTCCCCGCGGACTTGCCAGGTATGCCACCTGACCGTGACATCGACTTTCGGATTGACTTAGACCCAGGGACTCGTCCTATCTCTATTCTACCCCATAGGATGGTGCCAGTAGAATTAAGAAAATTGAAAGAACAACTGTAAGATCTGAGTAAGGGGTTTATTCACCCGAGTGCCTCTCCTTGGGGTGTTCTTGTGTTGTCTGTTAAAAAGAAGGACGGGTCTATGCGTATGTGTATTGGTTACCGTCAACTGAATAAGGTTACTATCCGAAACAAAAATCCCATCCCCCGTATTGATGACTTGTTTGATCAGTTACAGAGAGCTTCTGTGTTCTCTAAAATCGATTTAAGGTCAGGGTATCACCAGTTAAGGATTCGAGCAGAGAATGTTCCTAAGATAGCCTTTAGGAGGTATGGGCATTATGAGTTCTTGGTTATGTCTTTTGGGCTTACTAATGCCCCAGCTGCGTTCATGAATTTGATGAATAACGTGTTTAAGCCCTATTTAGACTCTTTTGTGATAGTATTCATAGATGATATCCTGGTGTATTCTAGAAGTAAGGAGGAGCATGAGAAATATTTGAGGATTGCTCTTGGGGTATTGCAGGAGAAGAGGTTGTATGCTCAGTTCTCCAAGTGTGAATTTTGGTTATCTTCTGTGTCCTTCTTGGGGCATGTAATTTTCAAAGAGGGTATTATGGTGGATCAACAAAAAATTCAGGCAGTCAGGGAATGGGCTAGGCCCACATCAGAGTTTCGTGGGTCTAGCTAGCTATTATCATCGGTTTGTGAAAGAGTTCACCTCTATTGCTTCTCATTTGACCTGTTTGACTCAGAAAAATGTACCGTTTTAGTGGTCTGACGAGTGTGAGGTGAGCTTTCAAAAATTTCAAGACATTGTTGATGACAATTCCTATTCTAGCGTTTCCCTTGGAGGGAAAGAATTTTGTTGTTTATTATGATGCTTCACGCTCTGGTTTGGGTGCTATTTTGATGTAGGAAAGAAGGTGATTGCCTACGCTTCTAGACAGTTGAAAGCGTATGAGAAGAACTATCCTACTCATGACTTAGAATTGGCAGCGGTGGTGTTCGCGCTGAAAATCTGGAGGCACTACTTGTATGGTGTCCATTGTGAGGTGTACATTGACCATCACAGCTTACAACATGTGTTCACCTAGAGGGATCTGAACTCTAGGCAGCGGAGTTAGATGGAACTGCTGAAAGATTATGACATCACTATTTTGTATCATCCTGGTAAGGCAAATGTGGTGGCTGACACGTTGAGCAGAAAGTCAGCTAGTATGGGAATTCTGAATTGTTTGATCTCCTCGAAGTATCCGTTAGCTAGAGAGGTTCAGACTCTAGCTAACAGTTTTATGAGGCTGGATATTTCAAACACAAGCAGGGTGTTGGCTTGTGTTGAGGCTCGATCATCATTTCTGGAGCATATTAAGGCTAAGCAGTTTGAGGATGCTAAGTTGTGTAAAATTCGTGACAAGGTGTTGCGTGGTGAGGCCAAGGAGGCGTTGATTTATGAAGAGGGGGTGTTACAGATTACGGGGCAAGTTTATGTGCCACGTATGGGTGATTTGATCAAGACTATTCTGGCAGAGGCTCACAATTCGAGGTATTCTATTCATCCTGGCGCTACTAAGTTGTATCGCGATTTGAGACAACACTACTGGTGGACTAGGATAAAGCGTGATATAGTGGAGTTTGTTGGTCAGTGTTTGAACTGCCAACAGGTGAAGTACGAGCATCAGAAACCTGGGGTACACTTCAGAGGATGCCCATTCCTGAGTGAATGTGGGAAAGAATAACAATGGATTTCGTGGTTGGTCTTCCGAAGACGTTAGGGAAGTTTGATTCTATCTGGGTTATTGTTGACAGGTTGACTAAGTCTGCTCACTTCATTCCGGTTCGGATAACTTATAACGCGAAGAAATTAGCCAAGATCTACATCTGTGAGGTGGTTAGACTACATAGGGTTCCTATCTCCATCATGTCTGATAGGATCACAATGTTCACATCTTGATTTTGGGAGAATTTGCACGAGGAATTGGGTACTAGGTTGGACCTTAGTACAACTTTCCACCCTCAAACTGATAGGCAGTCCGAGCGGACTATTCAGGTTCTTAAGGATACACTTCGGGCTTGTGTGATAGACTTTGGTGTTCACTGGGATCCGTTCTTGCCTTTGGTAGAGTTTGCATATAATAATAGCTACCACTCAAGTATCGACATGGCTCCATTTAAGGCATTGTATGGGAGGAGATGTAGGTCTCTTATTGGTTGGTTCGATGCGTTTGATTTAATGACCTTGGAGTACGGACTTTCTGAGAGAGTCCTTAGAGAAGGTGAAGGTGATTCAAGCTAAGCTTCTGGTATCACAGAGTAGGCAAAAAGAGTATCGGACGTAAGGTCCGAGCTCGTGAGTTCGGGGAAGGAGAGCAAGTGTTTTTGAAAGTCTCGCCCATGAAGGGTGTGATGAGGTTTAAGAAGAAGGGCAAGCTTAGCCTGAGATACATTGTGCCATTTGAGATTCTCAAGTGTGTGGGGGAGGTAGCTTAAGAGTTGGCTTTACCTCCGGGTTTATCAGGCATTCATCCGGTATTTCACATTTCGATGTTGAAGAGGTATCACAGTGATGGTTTGTACATAATCCGTTGGGATTCGGTTTTGCTAGATGAGAACTTGATGTATGAGGAAGAGCCTATTGCTATCATAGATAGAGACGATTGTAAGTTGAGGTCGAAGGAAATAGCCTCCGTGAAAGTTCAGTGACAAAATCGCCCAGTTGAGGAAGCTACTTGGGAAATGGAGTCAGATATGTGTAGCAAGTATCCTCAGCTTTTCGCCGAGACAGGTACTTTCTCCTATATTCCTCAACCTTGTCTGTTCGGGGACGAACGGTGTTTTAATTGGTATCTGGTATAACGACCCTCCCGGTTGTTATGAAAAATATTGGATCACCCTACTATATAGAACCTTCCCAAGGGTAGAACGAGCTAATAGAAACTCGAATGTTTAAGTCCAAGAACTTAAAACTTGGCTTGTGTGTGATTATTGTTGGTTTGTGTTTAGTCCATTGGGGGGTGACATAGGAAATTAGAACTCCGTTGGGAATTCCGAGGCCATGGGTGAGTCCGTATGGTATTTATATAACAATGTGCATGTTTTGTTTGTGTTTGTGAGGCCTCGAATGAAGTGTTGGGGGGGGGGGGGGGGGGGTAGAGTTGAAAAACTATGAAAATTAGCAAGCTCACTGGTTCAATGGTACCGCTGCAGCGGAAGAACTACCGCTGCGGTGGGACCGCTGTAGCGGCCGGCCTATCGCTGCCGCGGTCATCTGGGAAACGGGTGTCCGCTATGGCGGGCACTGGAGTGTGGAGTGCTATAGTGGGACCGCTGCAGCGACGGGTGGAATGCCACAGCGGTCGAAGGGGACAGAATCTCGGTTTTTAAACACTTAGTTCTGAATTCCTTATTCATAAAACTCCAAAACAATTTCCAACAAGCACCTAGGGAGAAATTCTAAGCTAAGGAAAGAATATCTTTGAGAGGTAAGTCTCAACCATTCTTTCCATCATTACGCTTTCATCTCTATGATTATCATCCCTTTTATGAGTCTACAATGTTGAATTGGGAATAGTAACCCTAGAACTTAATAGAATTTCAATAGTTTATGGGGTATGATTGTTATTGTGTGTTTATCATCTAATGGCTTGGGTTATCACTTTTTAATCAAGAATTGAACCATTAGAGACATGAACTAAGTGAATTGAGACTTAGGGTTTCATAAAAATGGTAGCTTGAGCATAGAAACTGTTTGTAAGAGGTAATTTGATTAAATAGCCTTGTAAATTGATAGTTTGTGGGTGTAAGGCCAATGTTAGATTGATTTACACCTATAAATCACTCACCCATTAGAATGGGGCAAAAGGGAAGGGTGTTCATTGAATTGATTTTGTGACTAGAGTGATTGTGACTTATTTAGCATCTTAATTGCTAGACCTTGAGCATTCCGAGACTTTATGGAAGGGAATGGCTATAACGGAGTAATCTGCATTGTTCCAGCTCTACAGTTGAGGTAGGTTACAGTCTACTTAAGTTAGACTTTGATTAGTTGATTGTATGTGTTGTGAAATTGGTAGGAGAAAGCATGTCTAGTCTTCAAGCATAATGTGTGTGGTTGAAATTCTTATATGCTATTGATTGAGAGATTATGTGGGCTTAGTGCCACTATTGCGATATGTTGGGACCTACAGGTTGATGATGTTGTGGTAAGAAGTTAATATGATCCTCTTGGTGAAATTAAGGTACAAAATGATAAATTGATTATTGAAAGCGATATGACAATAAATATGTATATGTATACGAAAATGCTCATTTGACCGGGGGTGAGGATGAGACCTAGCTATGAACAGGCACATTTGACCGAGGGTAAGGATGTGGCCTAGTTGTAACCTCGGGTCCAACGAGTTAATCCGAAACGGGTGGTACATGGACACCATGGGTCCCCTACAGGTCATAACTACTAAGCAATGACATCAGTTAGCATGTATGTACAGAGTTATTTGGTCGTTGTTGGTAGACTTTTTCCGTTGTTTGCTTTCGTTGATTTGATTGGATATCATTGGGTGACTTGCTTTTTATTATCATTGGTTGACTTGTTGTTGGGATATTTGATTATTTGTTGTTGATTGGTCTGTCTATTTTATTAATTTTATGATTCATGCATGATACTAATCTTAGTCGGCATATGATATCTACCGGTACGTAGTGTTTGTACTGATACTACCTTGCTGCATTCTTTTGAGTGCAAATTGTGATCCGGAGACTGCTACCCGACCTCACATTTAGCGATGAGGCCATTTGCTGACAGACTTAGGGTGAGCTTTTATCCATGCCGGGCCGCCCGAAGATCTTCTTTTTCTAATCTCTATTTCCACTCCAGACGTTGATGGTTATTTATTTCAGACAGTATACATTCCTTAGACATGTTTTGGTTTAGAGTCCTTGTATGGTGACTTTCGGATTTTGGGATTGTAATAGTTAGGACTTCCGCATTTACGTTTTTAATTTATGGCATGATTATTTATTGAATTATCTTGTGTTTAACTGTTATGAATTGGTTAAATAAAAATGGACTTGAATGAGTAGATGGTTAGAATTATTGATTCTCCCACTAGGAGTTAGTGTGGGTTTCAATCATAGCGGGTTGGGTCGTGACATGATAGTCACTCCGAGAGTTGCTTAGAGTCTATAGGGTGAGCACGAGACGTCCGCTGCCTTGAAGATTCTTCTTTATTCATGTCTTATTTTCTATTCTGAGACATATTCAGACTTGATGTATTATTGATATTCCAGACTTGTATATTCTAGTTAGGTGCTCTTGTATGGATTAGACCAGACACTGCGGTGTATTTTCCTTATTTCCGCACTTCTTCTATATTATTATCGTCAGACTTACGCGATTTTATCTCTTTCACTTATTTAATTAATTATTTACGTTTTCACTATCATTGGGTTGAGAGTTCGCTTACCGAGGTGGGAAAGGTAGGTGCCCGCGCGACTTAGCTAGATTGGGTAGTGACAACACAACAACTAACTCGAATTATAAAATATTTTAACTTATTCCGTTAATTCAAGACTAGACTTACAAGAGAAAATTTCATGTTTTAAGGCCAAGTAATTGAAAATTCTGGAACTTGGGCTTAAAAAACCTTCTTCTTTTTTTCTTTTCAGTTGTCCCCCCAAAACCCTCCTGCGAATGAAGAAATGGGGTTCTATTTATAGAACCTCAAAAACCTAGTTTTTTGTAAAACTAACAATGTGGGACTTTTATTTGACTGAAATTCCTTTTGAATTTGAATTCCAAACATGAACAGTTGTAGAAAGGCCTGAATCGTACATGGAAAACAAAAGAAATTGAAAAATAATTAAAAAAAATGTTACTGTTTGAATCCACTTGTTGAAGAGAAGAAGACAAGTTTCACTAATTGCCTTTACTCGAAATAGTCAGGCAATAACTGGGGGAAGAAAAAGTCTCTGAATTTTATCCAAGAATGGAAGATGAGCTGTGGTTGAGTAGCTTTTGCGATTTAGGGATTTTTTTTTCTTGTTTATCTAAAGTGAACAAGAGAGTTTAGGGGGATAAAAATGAGACGTAGGCTGGGTCGCGTTGTTGGGCTGGCCATTTGGGCCTGGTGAATTGGAGAAGAGGGTGAATTGAGTTGATTTAAAAGTGTATAAGTGGCCAGAATAATTTAGAAATGGCCATTTAAACCTCCATTTGAAATCAATTTCCTTCAAATCAAAACCAATCGTTTTAAAATTAAACCAATTTGAGATAAATTAACTATTCAACTAACTAATTAAGCTTCTTGATTTTAACAAAGTAAAATATCACTTTAATTGGCAAATAGAATGCAAATTTAATTAAAATACTTGTTTTTGTGCAAATTGATTTTTGAATTGATAAAGTAACATAATTAAGACTTAAAATTATACGTAATATATATTATGGTATTTTGCCAAATGAAATGGCAAAATAACACCGAAAATAGTTTAAAAAGTATTTTTTGATTTTTCTGACTAATTCTTTACTCTGTTTGGAATTCAAGAAGCTTGACTAGTTAATTTGAATTTTTGGAGGGCAAAAATTGGGTGTCAACAATATATATATATATATGAACAGGCGTCATATACGCATATACACAGTACTTATGCATATCATTGGCCCTCAGAGGCAGTTCAGATATACAGGTTGCATTCCTTTTATCCTATGTACTTTTATGTCTTCTTTATGTTGCTTTCATGCCTTACATACTCAGTATATTGTCCGTACTTACGCCCCTTTCGCCTGGGAGACATTGCGTTTCATGCCCGCAGGTCTTGATAAACAGGTTGACGGTTCGTCCAGTAGGTTATCAGCTTAGCGGACAATGTCACTGCACTTCACTTGCTCCGGAGTTGCCCTTTTGGGTCAATAAAGATATGTATGCATGTTTATGGGTATCGCGGGGCCCTGTCCCAACTTTATGACGCTTATGTACTCTTTAGAGGCTTGTAGACAGATGTCATGTATATAAATATTTTGTACGGATGTTCATGTCGGCCTTATAGGTCAGTATATCTTATGTATGTCATGTTTCGGTCATTTCTTGTCAAGCTTTCTATATACTTATTCAGATGTCTCATGGCGGCCCTCTTGGCCCACTTATGTATGTTAGTATGGTTATGAATATATGCCACGGTGGTGCCTGGTCGGTAGGCCGGGTGCCCGTTGCGACCTTCAGTACGGGTCGTAACATCAACTTTAATATATTTTATTTGATATATGTTTATTTGTTTCATATCCTTTCAAAGATGGTTTAGCCATTTAATTGAAAGTGTCATGTGTTTTATTTGGATTTACAAGCATAAGTCTACTCTTTCTTCATTGTATTAAGTATACGTCTTAGCTTTCACTTGTGATTGTTATACCTCTAGCATTTAAATATAACATCGAATATTATTATTGTCGTGATATGTACCTGATTGTTGTTCTTCAACCACTTCAATGTTTTAGGCTTTTAGTTTCTATCTTTACATTTATAATATGCGTGTGATTCACAATGAAAAGTGACATAACATGATTAAATTGAAAGTCTTGCGTGATTCACATCAATCAAAGACAGAAAACAGTTAGAGAAAGAATTTGAGTGTATTCTTCGGAGACGCGATCTGAGTGTATTTCTCAAATCTGAGTGTATATCTCAGATCTTAGGGTATTTCTCAGATTTGAGTGTATTCTCCGATAACGTGTTTGCCGGATATCAAAAGTTTGGGAGTTATCGGCTGGAGATTTATCATTGTTGTTGCTTGAGATGTATTTGTATTTGTGTTGAATATATAGAAAGAAATGGTTTCTGGTTGGATCCTTACCGGACGACGATAAGCAGGGGCAGATGTGACGGCATTGCTGAAGCATATTGTCGTCGTTGCCGGCGATGGAAAAATCTCCGGCAATGTATTTTAGATTTGAGTGTATTTTATTTCTTGTATCTCAAATCTGAGCGTATTTTATTTCTTGTATCTCAGATCTGAGCATATGTTATTTCTTGTATCTCAAATCTGAATGTATCTTATTTCTTGTATCTTGGATCTGAATCTATCTGAGTGTATTTGTTAATTTTTTAGTGTAAAATTCAGTGTTTCTTTGTGTATTTGTCGCTTGTATTTTGAAGGAGATTTTATTGTATACAAATAAATAGTGAATTTGAATACAACTGAATATCCTTATATTTTTTTTGCACTTTATGTTGTTTGAATACAATCGAATTTAAATACAATAAGTTGAACACAGTGTAAAAGTAGTTACGAATGAATACATCCAAATTGAATACAGCGAAATACAGCCGAATTGGAATACATGTTACTGTAGCTACGAAATGTAATTAGCAAAAGTGTAGGTATACCTAAAAAAAACCCCCGAAGTATAGTCATTTGTGAAAATTCCCCTTTAATATTTTGCCCTCAAATTTGTGGTCTTTAGCTTTTGCCCTTCAGCACTTTTTGCGCCACATATATTTAGATTTCATACGGCATAATTTAGATTATATCACACAAGTTATGCCAGACACGAAAAAACTTTCAAAGTCCATATCAAACTCCACAAAAACAAGACTTATGCCGAACGAACTTAATTCCAACAGAAATTATGCCAAGCGAAGCAAATTTTTAGTTTTTAGAAATAAATATTATAGAACTTATGCCCAACAAAATAAGTCTGGATATTTTCATTAAATGAGCAGCAGGGGTAAAAATTAAAAACTACAAATATAAGGAAACCAATAATTACAGACCAGTGCGTTTGATGGGTAATCTGTGCAAAAACTTCGATTTCGATTACCTTTGTTAAAAGTGGTTTGCTGGGGTCTTGCAACGTGATAATCACTGCCCGAAAGCCAAACATAGATTAAGGGACAGTAAAGGCTTTAAACACGTAGTTAGTCATTCTTTTTGTGCGGAGTGGCCTTCAAATGCACTGGTCTTTAATTTTTATCCCTCAAATTGGTGGTCTTTAATTTTTGGCCTTTTCGCCTAATACCATAAGATTTGAGGTTCGAACCACGATTCAGTAAAACAAAAACAAAAACAAAAAAATAACAATTTTGAAAGGCAGAGTTTTGTAGTAAAATTAGGCCTTAAAGCAGAGTTTTGCCTTCAAGTATAAGACAAAACTCTGCTTTAAGGTAGAGTTTTGGCATGTCTGAAGGCAGAGTTGTGAATCCAAACTCTATCTTGCGAATTCTTTTTTTAATTTTTGACTGAGCAAGGATTCAAACCCTAAACCAAGAAATTCTAGCGAAGGGCCAAAATTAAAGACCACCAATTTAATGGGCACAAATTAAAGACCACCCCAAAATAAGGTCATTCCACGAATTGCCCCTAGTTAGTCGTGTTATCTGAGGGACATTAGTGACGGTGTGGGTTAGATTGCTGAAATATGGGACTGGACTACCAATATTTTGGGTCTTCTTTAAAGCAATATAATACTCATGGCCTGTTTGGCCATGAAAATTTTTCATTTTTTTTTTTGAAAAATATTTTTACTTTATTTGAAAATCAACATTCATGAAATTTGAAAAATATCAAAAAATCTATTTTCACTCTCAATACATTCAAACAACCAAATATTCTTTGAAAAAACTATAATCAAACATAACTTCATCTTCAACTCCAACTCCAACCCAAAACACAAATAAAGTAAAAAATAATTGGTTTTCATGGCCAAACGCCTACTAAGTAAAGAAATTATAGATACTTTCTTGTTGAAAGTATTTGAAGAGGAATTATAGCTACTCCTACCACCTCTGCGGCTTTGCCTCTTGAACTTCTTCCACGAGCTCTATTGGAGCTTTGTTTGGACAATCATTATTAAAGAGTGATCGTTGACTAAGGTTTGCAGAAGCAAGTGACACAATGGATGGTGTGGAGGATGGAGGTCAAGGAGGAGAACGTGTGACCATCGAGAAATTCATGATTTAGGAGAAGTCTATTGAGTTCGGAGTAAGTGATGGATTCGAGTCTTGCAGATAGTGTGGTGAATAGATTTTTAAATTCAAGGCGAAGACCTTTTAAATATAGGTATTGGGGTTGGTAGAGCATAAAGCTCTCCCTACGGCGGTGAGTTCGTCTTACTTTAAGTTTTGAAGGATCATGTGAAGATTGATAATTTGGGTGTTTGAAAGGGATGATTTTTTTTTTCAAGGTATCCCAAATTTGTTTGGAAGTTGACAAACCAATAATGATAAGCAGAGCCTCTTCAACGAGTGAAGAATTGAGAAGACTCATTATGAGTTGGTCCTATTGGACCCTTTGGCTGAGGGAATCAGTTAATCCTTCCTCAACAGTCTGAGAGTGTGGATCATGTTTAGTCCCATCAACATAGCCTAAGAGATTTTAGCCACGAAGAAAAAGCAACAATTGAGTTTTCCAAAATAGGTTATTGGTGAAAGTGAGTGAGATAGATATAAATGATGACCATGATATAGGGATGTTGGAGAGTAAGGAGAAATGGTGGTAGTTTGAGATTGAGAAAAGAGAGAGGTGGAAAAGGTTCCTGTCATGGCTTCTGACACCATATTAAATCACACATTACGAGCACGTAATAACTTTTAATGGAAGCTTTATTTTCTATTCTCACTTTTTATTCGCATATAGTACACTCTTATGTAGGTGGGGGAATGGGGTACAACAAAAAGATAAGTGAAGAGGAATAACTCCTCTGGATAGACCTTTAGGTAGAAGTGATCCAATACTAACTTTAAGAATAAAGACAATTTGTACGAATGGAAACAATCATTACATTAAATTCAAGAAATATTATAGTATAGACTGTTTATTAATCCTTATTACAAAGATCACTTAAAATTGAAAGGGCATTCACTGAGACGGAGTTTACAAGAAAATTAAATGACGCACGCACAATGCCTCTGCAATATCAATCATGGTACACACTATCATTTGGGGTTGGTTCAAACGACTTTTCTTTTTTGAGACTAGCTTCATTATCAAAGTAAGTAGCTGCAATTTTCCTGGTTCAAAATTTTTTACAAAGGACGATTTTTCTTGTTTGAGACCAGCGTCATCATGATATTAAGAAGCAGTTGGCCTTAGTTCAAGATCCTTAGCAAAGGATGATTTTTCTTGTTTGAGACCAGCGTCCTCATGATAGTAAGCAATTGCAGTTGGCCTTGGTTCAAAATCTTGAGCAAAAGACAATTTTTCTTTCTTAAGACGAGCGCCATCATGATAGTAAGCAGTTACAGTTGGCCTTGGTTCAAAATCTTTAGCAAAGGACGATATTTCTTGTTCGAGACCTGCGTCATCATGATAGTAAACAGTTACAGTTGGCTTTGGTTCAAAATCTTTAGCAAAAGAGGATTTTTTTTGTTTGAGACCATCGTCATCATGATAATAAGCAGTTACAGTTGGCCTTGATTCAAAATCTTTAGCAACGAACTTTTCACCAGCATCATCATCATAGTAAGCTGTTACAGTTGGTCTTGGCTTGAAATGTTTCGAGAATGATTGTTCCTCTTGCAGCTTGAGGTCGTCCACAGAAGATGATGTGTGACGGTTAGTGTTTTCTTTGGAGAAAGGAGCTGTATGCCGAGGCATAAGGCGCTGGATTGCTACAGGCATGGGCTCATTTTTCATCACAATTCTCCAATATTCTCCAGGGTCTCTTCTTGCATTTGTGGTGCTTGCGTACTGCACAATGAGGATAGACAAGAATATGTTTGCTTGAATTTATGTTACATGGTACATGTTTAATCTATATATACAAATATGCATAAATATATGGTATGGATGTACACAGATAATTTTACGGACATTTTGAATAATTTGCACCAAATATTTATGTTCATGTCATACTCGTTCCACACACAAATAAAAATTTCAGGTAAATAGGTTGTGTCCCTCGTTTTATACAAATTAAATGTTAGATTTGCCGTGGCTTTATTTAAGAATATCTAATATGATAAGAGATTTTACTTCGAAATACTAAGCAAGTTTCTAAGAAAGTTGAGTATCTTAAAGCAACAAGCAATTACTATATTATTTGCTTTAAGTGATGTACGGCGAATACTGTAATGAGTAGTTACACTATTAGTTTAATTTAATTTGTTATAGTCATTACTTATCATTTATTCACTATAAAAATCTTGAATTATCTATGACTTCATTGCTAATCCATCACTAAATTACTCGCAGGTAAAATAATTTTTTTATAATTCGTCCCTAAATAGGATTAGCAACTGATTTTGATGTTTAGCTACAGAATTGTCCGTAGTTTTTTTTTTTTTCTTTTTTAGTCATTTTAGGTTATCATTTAATGATAGAGGATTTACGTTTGTGAACTATCATACCACGATATTTAACATTTTTAATATAACTATAATTTAAGATAAAAAAAAAATCATTAAAGGCGAGTTGAATCCTTATTGTACTCACTACTCTCCAACAAAAATAATTTCCTAGTTGACTCGTAATCAAAACTAATGGTTCCTTTTCAAACATTATTTACTAAAATCCTACTTTCTCCGTCTCAATTTATGTGAAGGTGTTTAACTGAAATTTAAGATTTTTTTTTTTTTTTGAAAATTAGTGGTCTAAAACAAGCCATATAAATTTCTTTAGCTATATATCATCACATCAAGGGAAAAAATTGAAAGTTTGAATTGAAATTGTTACAAATTATAAAAGATGTCATTCTTTTTGGGACTAACTGAAAAGGAAAGTGTGTCACATAAATTATGAAAGTAACATTTTTGAGGGGATTTTTCCATCTATTGTTCTCAACATCTTCCATCATTTTGGATATTTGTGAAGGAACTTTAGATTTTATTTTTCTCATTGACAAGCATTCAAAGGGTTTACTTTTTACGTTGCTGTGGAAGAATTCTACTAACTGAACTTTTAATATCAAAGTTGACTACTATTCAATAATTTAATATACATTTTATAGATAGAAAGCTTTGAATGAACTTCATGCTAAGAGTCATATGAGATTTGAAGGAGGGGAAGAGCCTCCGGGACCTGCTATAATAGGTTAATGATATCTGACGGCAAAAAAGAATTATACACTAATGATGTACAAAACTTAAACTCATAATAGAGTTATCTACAATTTCTTTTAAATAATTTAATTTTTTAAATATTTTTTAGATGCATAGAATTTAACTTACCAGGGCAAGTGAAATGAGCAGGATGAGAGCAAATATTGATTTCATGTCTTCAAAAGGAGTACAATTTAGAAGCTTTTGTGATTGATATTTGGTTGGTGCACTGATAGTCAAATCCTCGATCGATTTTATATAGACGAGTTGGGAAAGAATCAATCAATAAAAATATCACTCTCCCCGTTTCAATTTATGTGAACATTTTCTGAGTACGAGGGTCAAACTTTATAACTTTGACCGTAAATTTTGACATAGATTTTTCAAGTTTGATTTTTTTTTTATATATTTAGAAACTACATAAAAAGTATTATAAGTCATGATAATTTATAATTCAAATAATTTAGAAAAAATGTAAGAAAAAAGTGGTTAAAGAAACACCTCATAGACTCCCCAAACGGTAAAAGATTCACACAAATTGAAAAAAGGGAGTATAAAATTAGAAGAAGTAGGCCCTCTTATCATCTCCATATAATTGATTATTATTGTTCGTGTTTAATGTGAGGAAAATCATTCTACATAAAATTGTTTTACTGGAAAAGCGTTTTTCGCTGAACAAATATTATACTAGAAATTGCTTGGTGACTGTAAAGTATTTATTTCTTAAAAAAACATATATTAAAAATTAACAATACTATTAGAAAACCAAGTAATGTTTTGATTATTTTTTTAAGTATTAAATATTGATAAAAATATCTATTGGTTGGGGCAAGAAATATGGAATTAAAAATGGGTGAAAATCATTTACCCTATCCTACTTTGCTTTAAAAATCAAATCCCCCCCCCCCCCCCCCCCCCCAAACTATGAACAACTGACAGTCTTCCTCCTTATCCTATGCAATGTCTATTTTACCTTATTTTCAAGAGATAGAGATTTATTTTATGACAAATTCCCAAAAGATTAACTATTTATATTGTGAATGAATTTAAAATTATAATTTAGAAAATATTCCATTATTAACAAACAACTTGTATATCTATATAAACACTAGAGAACAAGAGAGAATTGAAACATGCATCTATATACATACTAGTTTCAGGAGGCCCGGGCTTAACTCCAGATATAAAAAGTAATATCTTAATTAAAGAAATATAATTTATGTTGGTAATAATTAAACTTCAAATAAGTATATTTTCAATATATAAAAGAAAAAAAAATTCATTTCACTCCTTTAATATCTTAATTTTCATTTTGATGAAATTATTTACTTCAAATTAGATGTGGAGCCATAATTTGAAATATATGAGTTTCGAATCCTAATTTTTTAAGTTATTTAGTTCTAAATTAATAATTTATACATATTTAATGAACTTTTAAGACAAATACAGAATTTGAACCAAAGTGCTACCGAATCCGATCAAATCGGTAGCTGACACTCTAATTCCACCCTACTTCAAGCTCATTTTGTGTTTAAAAGATTAATTTTAGTTAACCAAACCAGAGATTTTAAAGGTAAGCCAATCTTAACTGATAATATTCTCTTCATTTTCAACATTATATGGCATCATTTAATAATTTTTAAAACTATATGAAAATCATTTTTGTACTATTCTTGGTAAACACATATGAGCTCATTAAAGTATTATAAATATAAAGTAAAAGAAATGCCTACATATGAGTAAAAGAATATTCAGAAATTTTCAAATTTCATAATACAAATATAAAGTAAGAGAAATGTTTACATGTAAAAATCTGTAATAAGCAACAAATGAAAAAGAAGAAAACAAAGAGCAGCAAGAAAGTTAAACCATGCGATGAAAAGAACTCCGGCATTATATGGAATAGAGGAGTTGAAGGATCGCTAAGGTCGGTCAGATGACTATCAAAGACGGTTAGCACTCAAAGGTTACAGTATATGAAAACATCGTTTAAAAGGGGGGAAGAACAAATTCAGTTCTAAGATGAGCTACAATATTCTGAAGCTCAAGAAAAGGGAAATCTTAGCACTAGAAGAGATGAAAGTTTTAGCAAGAGGAATAATTATAGGGAGTTCAATGATCTCCAAAGGAAAGGGAGATAGTGTGCCTATGAATAGCAAGACAGCAGTGCCACCTAAGATTAGAAAGTACCTCGCAAGTCGTGGAGTCACAAGTCGCCGGTCAAATCAAATGTGAGAGTATATGTTATAGAACCATATAGACAATCGTTTTGATGCAATGACCGGAAAAAATGGTGTAAGGACAACGATAGAGAGTCAAAGAAGAACATCGGCTAATTTAAGTCTCAAATGATCACCGGTACAAGAGAATCAAGGACTTAAGAAGAAAGCATACTCGTATCAAAAGGAAGTTATGATTAAGTAGGATTTTATCTTAGTTCCATGTTTATGAGTTTATATTGCAATTATGCTAAAACTGAGGAGAGGAAATTGTAGGAAAAGTTCAGGTATGAATAGGATGATATTGTAAGGAATTAAAGAGTTCGACCAAGGAATTAAAAAGGAGATGATGTGGTAGGTATATAAGGTCGACGAGTACAAAAAGGGATAATCTATAGTAGCACCAAGAAGCAAGCAAGGAAGAGTGTCATATCTGAACAAGGGAATTTGTCTACTAGTAGAGAAATAAGGAGCAAGGCAAAATAGTACAACAATTAAGAGTGCTCATAGACTGGCAGGGAGCCGTAGCAATTATGAGTTAAGACCATCTTAATGGCAACAGGTCCCAGGATAGTAACTAGATATCAGTTGACCACTGAGTACATACATAAGAACATGAGGATATGGAACTAATGAATGAGTTCGATAGAGAATTGGCAGGATATGAAAGAAGACTAATGAGCCCATAGTATAAGAGCATGGAGATCAGGAACTAAAGGAGGACAACCATGTCAAGAAACTAATAAAAGCGTCGTAAGCTCGCAAGCTACAACATTCGAGGACGAATGTTCCTAAAGGGGGAAGGATGTTACACCTTGCATTCTCAGAACATGATCATGCCACGTACTTCATCATATTAATGGAGTATCGGAGACGTTCCATGAAGTTTTGGAAGGTACAAGCCATGGGAAATTGGTAACAATGAAGTAAAGGATGAATTACGATCTCGTAAGTCGTAACTGTTATAGCCCGTATATTGTACGTTTGGAAATTCCAAAGTCGTCGTGGAAAGTTAAGGGCGAGACCATTTTCAAAAATGGTTTTAATGTGCAAGTTGTTATAAAAATTATTTTTGACCATTTTCCAAATGTATTTCAACGTCCGAGTTGGTTATAAATATTATTTATGAATATTATTGCATGGAAATATTGAGAAAGGTTAAGGGTAAGAAGTGGAATTCGCAAAATGGGCCGTGGAAATAATGTGGAAGGCTAGGGGCAAAATGGTAATATTGAGGAAAGTCGAGGGGTAAAATGGGAATTTTACAAAAGTTCAAGAAAATTCATGAAAGGGCCATATTGGCCATGTGAAGAAGAATAAGGGGAAAAGATGACAAAATAAGTCATCTTTTATTTTGAAAAAAAAAAAAAAACTCAAGTAAAAGAAAAGAAAAATCTAGAAAAGTGTAGAGGAGGGCATGTGCCCCTCACATGCTAGTAGCTCTCTCTCTCTCTATATATATATATAAATAAGGGAGTTCATCTTTTAATTCAAGGAAAAATGGAGAGAAAGACTTGGAAAAAAAAAAAAAAAAAAGGGAGAGGAGAAAGAGAGGTCACGGCCAAAGGGGCAAAAATTTAGCCCCTTGAAGTAGTGATTAAAAAAATTATTTCTTCCACTTTTCCTACCTAATGGAAGGTCCTCTACAACATGGAGTGAGTGTTGAAGCAAGTAGAAGGCTTTTTGGTGTCATATGCCAACCCTAAACCAAGTGGGAGGTTGAAGGAAAAAGGTAAGGTTTCATCTTCTTTGGTATGTTGTGGATGGTTTATATATGTTGTTGTATAGAAAAATGGATGGAAAACATAAAATCATGCAAGTAGTAATGTGGCCGTGTGATGTGTGGCGTGGCCGAATATATGTTGTATTGCATAGATGTGATGCATTAGTTTTATTTAGTGTTTTGATTGTTATAGACGATTATGGGTGCGGTGTTGTGTTGTGTACATGAAAAGAATGGATTGATTCTACATCGAATGTTGTTTATTGTTGTAATGCATGAAAAGATGAGAATTCAAGAAAGTATGTATGTAGTGTATGTAGCATGTTGGTTGTTATTGAAATGTTAAGAAATGAGTGAAAGATTCATGGAAATAGGCATAGAGTGTGGTGGCCGTGTGGTCCTTGTATGGTGTAGGAGAAAGTGGAACAATTCTATTTAGTATTTTGATTGTTATGTTGTTGTTGAAATGAAAATGGATGGATGAAAATGCATAAAAATATGTAAGAAGTGGTTATGGTCAAATAATAGGCGTTTTGGTAAGTTAATGTAAATTAATGTTATTTGACATTCTAGTTGATGTCGTTGTGTGGATTCTATGATGAAAATGAAGGTTTAATGATTTAAATTGAAGTTGGAATCGTTTGTACATTGTTGGAGAAAATAATGTAATTATCATGTAGTTTTTGTGTTATTGTGGTTAATGTTGTCAATGTGTAGGGTGTCGATGTAGTTCATAAATTTGGAAGGAAGAAATGTGTTGTCATTGTTCTTGTTGGGTTTGGAAGATTGTAAGTTGGGTTGTGGTGATTAAATTGGAAGAAGGAAATGAGTTGTCATTGGTTTTGTTAAACTTGGAAGATGTTGGATGGTGTAGTATGTTGATTGAATCGTTTTGAAAGTTATTGAATTGAATTAAATTGAATTGAATTGAATAGAATTGAATTGATTATTGAAGTGTTGCTAGAATAATTGCTAGTATTGTTGTTGGTTTGTCCGAGTTGAATTCTCGGGTTTGTTGTTGTTGATTTGGGGCCGAGCCGTATTCTCGGGGTTGGTATGTTTACAGGGGAGATGCTGCCGAAATTTCGGCAGAAAATAAATGAGTTTATTTGAGAAGTTGAGACAAGTGAATGATAATGGGTTTAATGATTGTATGAATTCTTTTGTATGTAGATTAACGAGTTGGGACAAATAAGCATAACTAGTTGGTCGCGGCACAGGTATGTAAGGCTTACCCTTTCATTCTTTTGGCATGTCCTAGAGCCAAGTAAGGTATGATATTGATATGTACATTGGGGTTATTTTATTTTGTGATTCCGAGTCTGTTTGTGATCCGTATGTCCTCCCTAATGTAAGTATCTAATAATCTTGATAGGCGAATTCTGACTTAAGTATTCTGACATCCGTATTTGACATAAGTATTCTGGTTTGAGAATTCTAACATAAATATTCTGATGTAAGTATTTGGCATAAGCGTTCTGATATGAGAAATTCTGATACAAGTATGTATTCTGATTTGAGTATTCTGATATAAGTACTCCGATACGGAAAAATCTGATATGGGTATTCCTAACTTTGATATAAGTATTCTGACAAAAGTGATATAAGTACTCTGATAGAAATATTCTGATAAAAGCATTCTGACATAAGTATTCTGTTATGGGTAATCTGTTACGGACATTCGGATAGCACGTTCGATTAATCCATCGAGTCTTGGTTTATGTGCATTTAGTTCCTCATTTTCTGCTCGTGCATAGAGTCTACTTCCTTCACCGAGTCCCGGGCCGATTTGTATCGTGCGCACGGTTCCCGAGTTCCTCGCTTGAGGGTCGGGCGCCGTATATGAATTCTGAAGTATGATGTGTTACGAAGTATGATGTGTTTGGTTCGCTGAACCGCCTATATGCATATGTACATTCTGATATTATGATATGTGTCGGAGACAGGAGCAAATCTTCTGGAGTATGATGTGTGTGGCGCCTAAGGCCGGGAGGTGACCACGTTTCCCCGGGTCCCGCAAGGGGCCGGATACCGTTCTTGCATGCATGTTTGTCTTTGACATTCTTTACATCGTGCTTCTTTTCTGTACCTGCATTCTGTACTTTATTTTCTGTTTATGATTTTATCTATAGCATTCCATGCTTTACATACTCAGTACATATTCCGTACTGACCCCTCTTCTTCGGGGGCTGCGTTTCATGCCACGCAGGTACACACAGATGATCAGAAGATTCTGCTAGGAGGTGTTTCAGCGGGATTGGCGAGCTCCACCTTTCTCCGGGGTGTCGCCGAGTCTGAGTATTCATATGTTGTGCTTTCTGATTTGTGTTAGAGACTTTGCAGACAGAGTCGTGGGTACGAGAGTCAGTTCGTAAGCAGCCTCATATGTCTACAAATTCTGTTTGGTCCGGTCTGAGATCCGTGTCCTAAGCGGCCCTGTTTGCTATGATGGCCTAAACGGCCTATATGTTCGTATATGTGTATATGTTCAGGCGATGTACATTCCGCCTGCTTACTGGATTTGATACGATATGTCTGATATGTTTGATACACGTGGCCGCTTAAGACAATGTCTGTTCACAGTTTCTGTTATAAGTCTTATTGTATGTTTCGTGCGATCAGATTCTGGAAATTTGGAAAGAGTATGTATGAAATCTGAGTCTGCGGGTTCGCTCAGCTCCGTATGTGGGGTCGGGTGCCCATCACACCCTAATAAGGTTAGGGTGTGACAGTAATTAGGAAGGAAAACCTTAAAACCAAAGGACATGACCATTATCAAGTATGATTAATGATAAATATCATGTATGGAGAGTTTTAGAAGATTCCGGGATCAAGCAAAGCGAAGAAAACAAATTTGTCGAGAAATTTGGAAAACATTGCGTGGGATGTTTTATGGAGTATTTGGTATTGAGAATAACATGGTTGATGTTGGTCTTGTTGTTGTTATTGTTGGTTACTGAATTGTAATTTCAGGCTAGGCATATAAACAGGGGAGATGCTGCCCGAATTTTGGTAGAATTTAAAAGGGATTAATTTTAGGGCTTAAGGTAAGTGTATGATAACAGTCCTAACAGTAGTATTAATTTTCTTAAATATAGATTGACGAGCTTGGAAAGACAAGCGTGCAGTAGTTAGAGTTAAGGCGATCGAAAAGGTATGTTAAGGCTTGTCCCTTTCTTTCAAAGGCATGATTCCTATGGTATGAGTCCATAAGTGTTTCCATAACCTCCTTGATTTCAAAAGCTAGAAGTTTATGACTCTTAAAGCTTCTTATGATGTTAAAAATGAGAATGTTTTTATGAGGATTACGTTGAGGATGATTTTATGCTTAAAGGTCTCAAATATGATTTCAACAATGATGTAAAAATGTTAAGCTATTTCATGGCTTTCTCGATTAATTTCATTGTTGTTGATCTCACTTTATAAATTTTTCCTTCAAGGTGGGATAGAGCAATAGTTTTTAGTTGAACTCCTACGCATGCCATGAGTATAATATATGTATATAGCAATTTTGTGACATTATAGAGTTCTATTATTTCATTTTGATTATGCACTGCACTCATTTTCATTCTTCATGTATATATAAGACACAGTTGACAGGGGGTGACGCTGTGACCTTTGTTGTATATATATATAAGGCACAGTTGATAGGGGGTGACGCTGTGACCTTTGATGTGTATATGTATGGCACAGTTGACAGGGGGTGACGCTGTGGCCTTTGTTGTGATGTGTATATGTATGGCACAGTTGACTGGGGGTTACGCTGTGGCCTTTGTTGTGATGTGTATATGTATGGCACAGTTGACAGGGGGTGACGCTGTGGAATTTGTTGTAATGTGTATATGTATGACACAGTTGACAGGGGGTGACGCTGTGGCCTTTGTTGTGGTGTATATATATGGCACAGTTGATAGGGGGTGACGCTGTGGCCTTTGTTGTGATATTTCTATGGATATATGTGTTTCTTTGATATAGCTGTATTGATGCATTTATTAAGCCCATTCATTGACATGTCTCAAATGTTTTCTAGGATTTTATGTACATGTTGATTTTATGCCTTACATACTCAGTACACTATTCGTACTGACCCCCTTTCTTCGGGGGCTGCATTTCATGCCCGCAGGTACAGACACTCAGTTTGGTGATCCTCCGGTTTAGGACTTCAGCTCAGCTGCTTGGAGGGCTCTACTGTTTTGGAGCTCGAGTCGTTTTGGTACAGATCCTTTGACATAGGCTTTGTTATACCCTTAGAGGTCTGTAGACATATGTGGGTTGCGTATATACGGTTTGATCAGCTATGCAGATGTAGTTCGTTTTGGATATTCCTGTGCATAGTGGCAGTCTTATCGGCTTGCATATTTTGTTATGTTTGGTTAGCTGTGGCTTCTCAAGAGACATGTTCTTTTTGATGTATGATATGATGAGTTTACAACGTGCTTTTACAGATTGCCATATTGTTTCCAGTTTCGATTTGATCCTATCGAGCAGGTTCGTATACCGGTGTCTAGTTCGGGCACTGGTCATGGCCCATCGGTTTGGGTCGTGACAAAGAAGCAAGAATATCTAGCGAAAAAATGACTATCTTTTAGGTTAATAGATAAGATCAATAGAAGAGAGCAACAGGGAAAATAAAGTGCAGCAAATGGGGCTGTTCCTCCCTTAATCAGGGGTCTCAGGTTCGACCCTGGGTATGAAAAAATCCTTGGTAGGGAGCGCTTCCCCCGATTGGGCCCTATGCGACGCGAATCTGGATTAGGCGAGCTCTAATGCGGGTACCGGATACCGGATAGAAAACAGGTAAATAAGGCAGACTGTTCGACAGCTTTTAGAAAGTAGACCATAAGAACAAAAAATAAATTTAACTTTAAAAATAAGATCAGGACCTAGAAGTAATTAATTGAAAAGTTTGATATTTTTTGGGAAAGTTTTGTGAGGACTACAAAAGCCCTTTTATTGTCCCTTATATATAGTAGTAATAATATACTTAATGCACATAATATTAAATTAACAATCATAAAAATAGCATTAGATTTTGTGACAAGTTCATTAAAGGTTTATTCTACTTAAAATGTTAACTTAAATATTAATTATTTAGTATTACCTGCACTACCTGTTAGTTTCACTTGTATACATAGATATAAAGTTTTGATTATTATTAATAAAATTAATTTTCTTATTCTGCACATTTACTTTATTATAGAATGTCATTTACTTATATACTCAATTAGTATTTCTCACTTTCTTTTTTCGTCTGAAAATAATATTATCTTTATTTATTTTCATAGAAAATTTGTTACATAGATTAAAAAATAAAAATATCATGATATTCTTCAAACTTGAGGGCGAGTTTGATTTTTAAAGCAAAGTTTGAGAGGGTAAATGATTTTCACCCAATTAAAATTTATGATAGTTGCAATAGAAAATTATTTTCCTTATAAAATATTTCTGATAACCAAAACACAAAAACGAGTTTCTTATGAAAATATTTCCTTACAAAAATGTCCTTTGTCATGTCTAAAGGCAAACACATATGTAATCTTTGTCTGATAGGATTTTTCTAAGGATATTATTATAGTATCTTTCTCTAGAGTACGTTATTGGTTGTCCTGGGTTTACTCATAAATAACGCTGTAATACGACGAAAAAATGGTTAAGAGTTCATGTAAAACATTTTCTAAATATGCTAAAGAATGGTTTTGATATTCTACTACTTCGCTTTCTGCTTATTTTTCTAGGAATAATATTATTAGTTTTTTGTTACTGAAAAAATTGACCTTTTTTTCGTTGATACTTCGATCTTTCAATCAAGAAGATCTACAAGCACGTCATTGGATTGCACCAAATTTAATACTCTATGACGACGACGACAACAATCTACCCAGTGTGATCCCACAAAATGGGGTGTGGGTAGGATAAAGTTTACGCAGACCTTACTCCTACCTTGGAGATAGAGAGGTTGTTTCCGATAAACCCTCAGCTCCAGGAACCAAATTTAATACCAAATTTATTTTTTTCCTCATTAAAATCTCGTTTATATTAGCAGTAGTTACAAAAAGTAAGAAACAAATAGAATCATGGAAATTTAAAAAATATGAAAGTAGTTGCCTTGTTGAAGATCAGAGTCTTCCAAGTTCTTGCTTAAACTAAGCCTGTTAAGTGGGCCGGGCCAGCCTGATAAACCCGGCCCACCACCGGCCCGGCCCAGACCCACTAAGAGGTGTAAGGGGCTGGGCTAGGTGGGATTTATTAGGGGGCTGGGCCGGACAAGATGGACAGCCCACCAGCCCGGCCCACCAGTAGCCCGAGTGATGGCCCACCGGGGCACCGGCCCGGCCCACTTCAAATAAAAAAAAAAGATATGTACTACATTTATTATTAATAATAAGTATTTTAAAAACATTGTACCCCAATAAATTAAGAGTCTCTTTTTACGGAGCACTTTAGTTTTCTTTAAAATTGTATTTTAAAGCTAGACAATCTTGTTTTCTCAACAAATATACCTTTGATACATTTTCAGTATATAGTATATATTGGATTGTGATAACACTTATCTCAACAAATATACCTTTGATAAATCATTCAGTTCAATTTCATGCCTTTTCACAAGTATCTACGCAACACACCGGTACCCTCCTCCACCCCCACCCCCCCTAATAGGCTAATACCCGACGCTCCGGACTTGTGGAGATATATGTCACCACAATGTTGACATTTAACATGTTCCTCACTTACTCGCTCAAAATGCATCCGCACCGCACTTGAAGTTGATCTTCGAACTCGAGGAGAAGGTGGAGGTGAAGTAATGTACACTAGTTGAATAACAAATTTAGATAAAGAGAGAATTGTGGAAGAATTGTGTGAAAATGAAGAAGAATGGAGGGTATTTATAGTTTGAAAATATGACCAAAGTGCAGTTATTCATAAATTTAGGGGTTCAAATAAAATTAGCAACGACTAGTTTTTTAAATTTACAATGGCTAGCTTTTTGAATTTGACGACGACTAAAATTTTTTTAATTTAACAATTTTATCATTAGTTGTAAATGTTAATTTTATTATTAGTAGTAAATGTAAATGTCTATTTTTGTATTAGAACTTAAAAAAAAAAAGTCTCGACCCACTAACTAAAACCCGGCCCGGCCCACTTAGCCCACTACGTACCCCTACTCGAGTAGGGGGCTGGGCCGGACACCCCTTTCCCTCCTCCAACCCGGCCCCTGGCCCGGCCCCATGTGACCCCCATTTATATGACCCGGCCCGGCTCACTTGACACCCTTAGCTTAAACGGTAACTGTACTCTTGAAAATAGATAGACAAAATCATTTTTCGTTCTTTTACTTTAAAAAAAAGTTGCTTCTCTTTTGATATTTCACTCAAAAAATCACTCAAATTGAAGAGTAATATGTCTGGCCACTTTTTAATGACGTGTAGAAAATATTAAACGCAACACATTTTATACAAAATCTCCTATCCGATTCAATACCTGATCAAAAAATCGCTTTATATGCTAAAATCCAAAGCAATTAGTCTTAAACAACCAATCTTCTATAAACTCAACGGAATAAGAAATTAGATCTTAAGAAAGTACTCTACGACTTTAGTAACCTTTTCACACCATATTCCCTGTGGGATTTGACCCCCAACCTAGTTGGGTTATTATATTTGACAGCGTCCGCTTTACATTATTTAATAGGTGTAATTTGAGCATATGAAAATTTGGTGCCGTTGCCGGGGACCGGTTTTGAAATTACTAAATAGTTTGTGCTTTGCTTAAAGTCTTGTTCTATTCCATCACACCTTGTTTGCCGTATGCTGTGAACCAGGTGATCATGCAGAACAATAATAACAATAACAGACGTGGAGCTGCTGGTAATAACAGGGTGCAGGAGGTTAATCAAGATCAACCACCAGTCGAGGTTGAGAACCCGTTTGCTGATATGTTAGATGAGATGGAATATGCTTCTGCTATTGTTCCACCTCAAGTTACTATGGAAAACTTCAAGATTGACTCCACTAATTTACCAATTGCTCAAGCTTGAGGGCTAATTTCAGAATTCCACCGATGATGATCCTCACTAACATTTGAAGAATTTTGTGGGTGTATGTGCCCAACATATGTAGAATGCTGTGTCCGATGATGCTATTCGGCTAAGAGTTTTCAAATACTCTTTAGCTGGTGAAGCTAGAGTTTGGTTTGAAAAGCTAACCCATAACACTATTCATACATGGCCAGAGCTGGTTTCTGTGTTTATCAAAAAAGTGGTTCCCTCCGAGCAAGAGAGCGGAAATTCGTGAAAAGATTTATTACTTCAAGCAACTACCGAGGGAACAAACTATTTGAAGCATGGGAGAGGTTTAAAGAATATTTGCAGAAGTCTCCAAACCATGGTTCTCCGGATAATATATTGATGGAGAAGTTCTACAGAGGGCTAGATCCAATGACATAAGTTGTGGCTAACAGTGTAGCTAATGGGTGTTTTATGGATAAGACTTATGCTCATATCACTCAATTGCTTGATAAGATTACTAATCACAATCAGGCATGGCACTCGAGTTGTACTGGTGTGGCTTATGGAGCTCCGGTGATCCAGAGTTTTATGAAGGAGAATCAAGAGATTCAGCAGACTTTAGCTCAAATAGCGACTAATAATTCTTTATTGACCAAGAGACTTGATTAAAAGGAAGCGAAGAAGGTTAATGTCATTGAAGAATTCGGGGAATGCCCAAGGGAATGTACTAAGTTCAAGAGGGTCCATATCAAGAAGGCCTCCTATGTAGTATGAGGATGCTAACTATGTCAATAACTCTCAACAGGGTTATCAGAGGCAAAATTACCAAGAAGGCTATCGGAATCAAACTCAGAATCAATAGAGACCTCAACAGGGACAAGGAAATTACAACAAAAACTATGGTGGCTCGAACCAGGTAAACTACAACAATAACAATAACTTTGGAAATAGGAGTTCAAATCCCTATATTCCACCGAAGGGGCAGACTAATGAATAAGAGAGTTCTAGGTTGGAGAGCATGCTTGAAAAGGTGCTAGCCAACCAAGAAAAAGCAGATAGAACATTGAAGGGGCTACCAGAAATAGTGGGATCTCACATGGCTTCCATTCAAAAGCTCGAGTCACAGATGCGAGATATTCCAGAGAACAACACCCTCCACAGAAGGGAGGACTTTTTAGTTACACTATTCCGAATCCGAAGAATGGGGGAGGTAGTGTAGACTGTGTATATGCTATCAGTACTCGGAGTGGTAAAATACTATAAAGTACAGAAAAGAAGGTGATAAATCTGGAGCCAGTAGCTGAATTAAAAGAGGTACAATCTGATGTGCCAACAATTGTAGATAAGGTCCAGACAGAAATTCCTATTGTTAAGCAGGTTAATGGCGTTCCAGAAAGTTCTGAAAATCAGAAGGGCAGTAATGACACTAGTAAGTCAATGGTAAAAGGGGCTCTTCGTCCTTTGACTCAATTATTTAAAGCCACATCTCCCTATCCTCAGAGGCTGGCAAAGAAGACCGAAGATGCTAAATGTCAGAAGTTCTATAATCAGTTGAAGTAGTTTTACATGAATATCCCTTTTATGGATGATGTCAAAGAGATGCCTGGATTTGCAAAGTATTTGAAAGATTTGCTGACAAAGAAAAGGTCTGTGAACCATGACAATCTGAGTGTGACTCACCGTGTTAGTTCTATTATATCCACCACTAATTTTCAAAAGAAGGAGGATCCAGGGGCCTTTACTATTCCATGTTCGGTTGGTCAGCATGACTTTGCTCGCGCTTTATGTGATAACGGGGCTAGCATAAATCTCATGCCATAATAATTATAGTTCGGGAAGGCCTAGACCTAATTCTATGCAATTGCAGATGGCTGATAGATCTATCAAAAGGCCAGTGGGAGTTATGGATGATGTGCTTGTTAGGGTTAGTAAATTCTTGCTATCGGCTGATTGTGTAATCCTCGATTGTGCTGTTGATAGAGATATTCCTATTATCTTGGGGAGACCTTTCCTTGCTACAGGAAGGGCTCTTATGGATTCTAAAAAGAATGAAATCAAGTTCTGAGTCAACGATGAGGAACTTACTTTCCAAGCGAGTAAGGGGATGAATTTACCGAGTGCTTATGAAAGCATTTCGGTTATTGATTCTATCGATATGGTGGATGAAACTATTGAATTTAAAATGGAGGAAGAATGTTTGGGCCAAGCTTTTGCTGCCATTTTGGTGAATTTCGATGATGATGATATGGAAGGTTATGTAGAGACGGTGAATTCTCTTATGGGATTGGGTTCTTATTCCTACCAACCAAAGAAGCTCGACCTTGATCTTGAAAATAGAAAGACTCCTCAACAAAACCATCTATTGAGGAGCCACCGAAGCATGAGCTTAAGCAACTTCCTTCATATCTGAGATATGAATTTCTGGGTCAAGATAATACTTTGCCAGTGATTGTGTCTGCATTGTTGAATGAGGAGTAGACGAAGAGGTTGTTGGAGATTCTGAGAGAGTATATACGTGAGATTGAGTGGACCATTTCAGACATTTAGGGGCATTCACTCTGGTATTTGTGACCACAAGATAAAGCTTGAAGAGGACAATATACCTAGTATTGAACATCAAAGGAGATTGAATCCGCCCATGCAAGAGGTGGTCAAGAAAGAATCATAAAGTGGTTAGATGTAGGAGTTGTTTATCCTATTACAAACAGAAAATGGGTGAGCCCGGTCCAATGTGTTCCAAAAAAGCGAGGCATCACGGTGGTGCCTAATGCTAAGAATGAGTTGATTCCGACAAGGACGGTGACTGGGTGGCGTGTCTGCATGGATTATAGGAAGCTAAATTCTGCTACTTACAAGGACCATTTTCCCATGCATTTTATTGATTAGATGCTTAATCGACTGGCGGGAAGATATTATTGCTTCCCATGTGGCCCCAAACCATTCACAAACCAGTGTACGCGATCCCCCATATCAGCTACTATGGCTGGAGCATACCTGGCCAAAGAATTAAAATGAAGGCTATACTCTAGGGCACTCATATTCCCTTGTCTAAGATTCAAGAACCTATCAGCTTTGGCCCGTCCAACCTCTGGCGACAAATAGTGTCGGAGGAAAACATCTACAAACTCTTGCCATACCGGTGGAGGTGCGTTAACTCCTCATCCGATTTTAACCCAAAATTTTTTGGAGGGTTCAAACTAATGAAATCACGTGCTCTGGTACTGACAACTCTATCACCATGACCCGCACACTGCCGCTGGGCCTGAGCGGCAACTAACTAGGTCAGCAAATAGATGGCCTCTCTCATCTTCTGGCCTGAGGCATCTGGTGGAGGAACTGGGGGTGTTGGAGCTGGAGCTGAGGCTCCTCCGTGCTCCTTTTAAATTGGTGGAGTATGTGTGGACCGAGATGGAACCTCGTTTTGGGACTCGCCCTCATCTACTTCTGTAGGCGGTAGCCGTTCAGTCCTTCTACCTGTCGCTGTCTTGCCCTTCTGGGATGCTGTAGCTTTTCTCTTCCCAGGCATCGCTAAAAACATAACACAGGGTTAGGAAAAGGGAAATTATTATATCATGGCTCTATCGCACGATCTATGATGAGGAAGAAAGGTCAATCATTCCTAAATACCCGTAGCCTCCTGTTTATAAGTGTAGTGCGCTTCACACTCATAAACAAGACTGTACTGGACACGACTCGTAGACACACCCTAGGACGAACTGCTCTGATACGACTTTTGTCATGACCCAACTGGAGGGCCATGACGGGCATCCGGAGCTAACCTACCGAGCACCTCTTAACATAATCTCATAATCATATCTGGGTGAGCCACATGTCTAACTCATAATTACCACGAACCAAAAAGGCACAAGTTCCATCGAACATAGGCACATGTATATAAACATCATTAACTATGGCCGTATATACAAGCCGACAAGGCTACCAAAAACGATATACAATATATAAACTGATAAGGTTATGGGATATCAAGCTATGTACATCAGTCTACGAGCCTCTACGTGGAGTATGTAATATCATAAAGACGGGACAGGACCCCGCCATGCCCAAGTATATGCACAGAAGAATAGTACCAACTAAATTGCAGCACCGGATCAAATGGAGCACCTCTATGCAATCACTGATGAAGCAGCCTAGGGGTTTGGTCTGTCTCCCTATCTACCTGCGGGTATGAACGCAGCAGCGTCCACAAATAAAAGTACGTCAGTACGAACAATGTACTGAGTATGTAAGGCATGAATAGCAACATGATGGAAACATGAAGACAACATAAGATAAAGAGAACAAGTTATACCTCTTCAGATGACTATCAGGAAAACTTAGCCCTTCTCTAAAGGAAACATTGCATACACATACATATAATGATACCATACCCGGCCATATAGGCTCGGTGTCTCCCGTACCTGGCCATAATAGGGCTCGGTGTTGTCCATACCTAACTGTAGTGGTGTGCACAATGGTTATCGTACCCGGCTATATAGGCTTGGTGTCTCCTGTACCCACCCATAATAGGGCTCGGTGGTGTCCATACCTGGTCATAACAGGGCTCGGTGTTGTCCAAAGCTAACTGCAGTGGTGTGCACAATGGTTATCGTACCTGGACATATAGGCTCGATGTCAGAAAATAGCTACATATACATATGTGGCAGATATGAGAATCCACGAAAAGCATTACAACTCTATCAGAGTGACAAAAGGTCGATGAGCCTCCGATTTCCATTATGGAGTCATCATCATCACTATATATTTCCTTAGAGGGTCAACTACCATGAAATGAAATCAACGACGATGACCAAGATCAACGATATCATGAGAACTTTGAGAATCATTAGCTTCTAACATTTCTGGGAAATAGGACATTATGGATATCATGGATGGGTTCACAATAAGGAAATCATGCTTTTAGGAAGAAAGGGTTAGCCTTAACATACCTTACGTCTCCTGAAATACTTAATGTTATCTTTTCAAGCCCGAAAATCTAAATTCAAGAGGATTCATACAAAGGTTAAGTCTTGAAAACACTCTTAAGTTCAAACTAGTGTAATTAACGAGCTAGCGAAATTTGGGCAGCAATTCCCCTATTTATCGACTTCCAAAAAATTACAAAACAACTCCCAAACAATAATAATAACATCCACAATACCATAATGAAGAAGTTATATTCAATTTAATCTCAAATTTATCCAAAATCCCCTTTCAAATTCACCTCATAGTCATCAACTTCACTTCAACACTTTATGACTTCTCTTCCATGATTCTTTCCTCTCCAAAACTCGCTAAACCTTTAAATCAACTTAATCATATAAATAGGATGAATAACATACCTTATAATGGAAGAAATTAACCTTAATCAACTCTTCCAAAGATCAAGTTCATCACCACCTTGGGGAAAAACAAGAACAATCACCTTCCATGGATTATCTTGATGTTTTGATGTTTGATCTTCTATCTTGATGGTATAGAAGGTTTTTGGAGTATTTTAGAACCTTCAAGAACTCTCAAAGACTCTCTAGAAATGTGAGTGTGGGATGTTGATATGAAAATGGGATCTTTTAGGAGTTAAAAAGGCGTCAAATTCGCCCCCCCCCCCTCCTGGCATCAATTTGCGGTGGAGATGCGGCTCAACATAATAGATATACGGCCGCATCTCCCCTACTATTCTTGGGTATGAGGTTAGGTAGTGAGTCCAGAAAATTTGGTGAGTTTGTGGCCAATATGCTGCACAGCAAACTCAATTTGCGGCAGCATATTGGTCCACAACTCCAGTTTTCGCGAAAATGCGTTCTTTTCGATTCGTTTGACCTCCAATGCGCATGGAAAATTCTTGGAACTTTTATAAAACTTCATTAACAATATAAGGGGCCCTATAGCTCTCCCTTAAGTCAATGGTAAGCAATGTATAACTCAAATGATACGAAATCTTCCCAAAACATGACTCAAATTCCAATCCTTCAACAAACTTACTTCTGCCGCTTCGTATGACTCTAAAACCTTAAGGTGCATACTTAGAATTATTAGATACCCCCCCAACCTTATAAGGGCTTCATGTCCAATTTAAGCTTGCATTAGTTTACTCACAAATGCAAACGACAGGAAATTTCTATGGTGTAACATTTGGTTGTAGTCAGAGTACCTAGTACATGGCCTACTATTATCTCCAGGATTAATTCAGCTAGCTGGCAAGATTTATGATTATATGGTATTCGATGGAGTGGGTTCGAGGATTTATTACGGTATAGATGATCGTGAAGTGATTAGAAATTGAGAAATTGACGAGTCGATAAAAGGTATAGTTGGCGAGAATCGATAAGAAAAAGATACATCTTGGGTCAGTATGGATCGTGGTGTTTTTTTCTTACATATTTCAAATGGGGTGTGATTGTTGAGTAGCTTAAAGAAGGAGCCCTACAGAAATGGACTAAGTGATATGAGGAAATTCCGTGAGGTCTTGTGATCTGTGGCTAGTGAGAGGTAAATTTCAGGTAACCGACATGTTAACACATATAAGTATTCCTGGATCCCTTAAGCTTTATTTCAGTTTAATTATGACCCTTATTGGTTTATCCAAATTATAATTCATAGATCCAATTAACACAGACAGAGCACACAAACCTATGAAAGTAGGTTGAATAGTCAAGTTGGACATAATCTCATCCAAGAAAAAGCAAATGCCTCAAATGATTAAAATAGATCATCACAGTATTTTAGCTTCTACTGCATTCAAATAGGATCAGTGTTGATTTAAAAGTTCACTAAATTACTATCATGACTCATATAATCACATTCTTATCATATTTAAGTGTTGAACAACCAAAATAGGAAACCTCAACATCCAATAGAGCACATAAAAATCTGTTTCAACCATATCTATAGAAACAAACAATACATTATTTGAAAATCATACACTCAGTCTATATCAATAACTACTTACTAATGTCAAACATATACTTTGAAAGTAAAGGAAGTAATCTCCACATATAAAAAAGCTAATGAACCTTAACATCACCCAAGCAGAATGTGTTGAACCAAAAGGCAATATAGGAACCAACTAACATTAACAAGCCACTATCATATAAACTAACTACTAAGTGGTAACAAAATAAGTAAAGGATAAAATATTACCTTTTAAAAGTGCAGCCTTGGTCAAAAATGAATTTGAAAGCCCTTTGTGCTTCCAACACCACACTCAGCCACACAGACTCAGAAAAAATCTCAAACTAGTCGAAGTCTTAATTTTTTTTTTACTTAAGAGGCTTGAAATTCGAAGTTTCTAGCCTTCTTTTAATTTCTTCAATTTTTCTGACCTCTGAAACTCTTTTTAAACTTCTAACTTTCAAAAACTCAAACTTTTTCTCAAAAAAAAAAAAAAACTCTCCTCTTTGTACGAGGGTTAGAACCCCAAAAATTGTTCAACTCTCCAAAACCATCGATGTGGGACAAACATTTTCCCCCTAAAATGAACTTTCAAAGTGAATCTACGTCTCAAATGACTCCTTAAATACATGAACGACCAGATCTAAACGTCATTTGGTTCGATCCAGACCTTTCAACCGCAACCAATGGACATCAAGTAAGGTATAACACTTTGTGAAAGCTGGTATCAGGGCCAATGTCTTCTTCATCTTCTGCATCCTCTTCTTCTCTAACATCTTCTTCATCAAATCCCCTTAACCATGCCCATCACTTTATTTCAATCAAACTCACCTCCAAAAATTACTTATTTTGGAAGACACAACTAGTACCGTTCCTCCGCGGGCAAAACCTTCATGGTTTCATTGATGGATCAAAGCCTTATCCTACTCCTCTTATTTCTGTCGAAGGATCAAAGGATTCTAAGCCGAATCCAGATTACACAAGTTGGCTACAACAAGATCAACTTATCATGAGTCTCTTGATTTCTTCGCTTTCTGAAGAAACACTTCCAATCGTTATTGGCTTGAACACCTCTGAAGAAATTTGGGAAGCCTTAGAAGCAGCCTTGTCCTCTCCATCAAATACTAGAATCCTTAATCTGCGTATGCAATTGCAAAATTTGAAACAAGATGATATGAATGTTACCCAATTTCTTCAAAAGGCGAAACTCCTTTCGGACGAACTTGCAGCTGCAGGAAGGCCATTGAGTACCTCTGATTTTAATATTTTTATTTTCAAAGGATTAAGGTCTGTCTTTAAAGATATTGTGATAACTTTATCGGCTCGTCCCGAACCCGTAGCTTATGCAGAGCTTCTTAGTCTCTTGCTAAATCATGAATTCATGCATGAACCATCCTTGTCATCCCTCAATATCACCAACTCACCAGTTGATACCAGTTCTACTCCAGCAGCCAATTTTGTGCAGCGTTCTCCCTCATCAAATCGACCAAACAGTCAATATTCTCAACATGGTCGTGGTGGTCGTGGTTCATTTCGAGGACGAGGATGACGTGGTGGTCGTGGCTCTTTTTCCAGAAATTCGAACAACACTGGTTCGTCAAACTACACTTATGGTCAGGCATACAATTTCACTAATGATGGTAGGTCGAGGTGTTAAATTTTAAATGGTACAAATTATCTTGCACCCACGTGTTTTCAGCACTACAATCATACCATAAATCCCTCAACGCATCTCATGCATCAGGCGCCTATTCCGTTCACTAAAAATTGGTTCCCGACACCGGTGCCACTCACCATGTTGCCCCTGATTTATCCAGCTTTCATCATGTAGAGGAATATAAAGGTCCAGATCAACTCCATGTCGGCAATGGGCAAGGCTTGTCAATTTATAATTCTGGTAATGCTTCCAATCGTAGATTCTATTTAAATAATATCCTTCATGTTCCATCTATTACTAAACCTCTCCTCTCTGTCCAAAAATTTTCTCATGATAATAATGCTTTCTTTGAATTTCATCCTTATCATTTCCTTGTCAAGGATCGGGACTCCAGGATTCCGCTTCTTTTAGGTCCGAGTAGCAGTGGTCCTACACCATGACAGTCAAGTCTTCAGCACCTTTTCATCCTTCAGCTTTCTCGGCCACAAAGATTTTCTCCTCTTGTTGGCATCTTCGGCTTGGACATCCCCATCAACGAGTGCTTAGTCAAGTGTTATCTAGTTATAGGCTTTCTGCTTCTAGTTCTAAATTAGATACTTTATGTAGCGCTTGTCAACTTGGCAAGTCGCACAAATTATCTCTTCCTCTCCGTATTAATAAAAGCACTTCTTTATTACAAGTAGTTTTTGCCGATATTTGGGGACCTTCTCCATTTTTATCCTCACAAGGACATAGATTTCTTTTAGTTTTTGTTGATGATTTCTCTGGTTATACTTGGTGTTATCCTCTCTTTCGCAAGTCGGACGTTCTTACAATTTTTTCTTAATTTCAAAATCCTGTTGAACGTCAATTTCAAACTAAACTTAAAGCTATTCAAACTGATTGGGGTGGTGAATTCAGACCCTTATCTTCTTTGTGTGCCAAATTGGGAATCATTCATAGAATTTCTTGTCCTCATACTCATGAACAACAAGGTAAAGTTGAGCGCAAACATCGACATATTGTTGAAACTGGACTAAGTTTAATGGCACATAGCTTTACCCCGTCTATATTTTGGCACTTTGCCTTCGATACTGCTGTTTATTTGATTAATCGTCTTCCCACACCAACCAACAACGGCAAATCTACCTTCGAAGTACTCTTTCATACTTCTCCTGATTATCACTTTCCTCGAGTATTTGGGTGTCTTTTTTTTCCCTATCTCCGTCCTTACAATCGCCACAAAATGAATTTCCGTAGTCAACCTTGTGTGTTCTTAGGTTATAGTCCCTCGCATCATGGTTACAGGTGCCTAGAAAAATCAACTGGAAAAATCTATATTGCTAGGCATGTTCAATTTGATGAAACAGTATTCCCATTCTCAAAAGAATCCATTCTTGGACCACCACCATCTCTCCCTCAATCTCAAACTCCATGGGTCTCATCACCTATCGTTCTACCAACGTCCTCACCTTCAGTTGTTCGACCTGCCGAGCCTCCTACTCTGCCTACAATTACTAATCAACCAAGTGAATCTCCTGTAAACAGCCCCTCATCAACTCCCGCACCAGATCCTAACTCAAGTGCCTCTTCGTCTAACTCTTCATCTGATACATCACTCTCACCATCTGATATCTCTCTCATGGTTGATCTTTCTCGCTACCCTATGACTTCGTCGCAGCCTAGACTACCCCAAAATCCTAATTCATGTCCAGTACCTAAACACAAGATCAACCCTAAGCACCCTCCTCACAGAACTCACCACATGCAGTTGCGCACCATGAAGCCATCTTCTCGTTTGGCATCCTTTTCACCTAAATCCGCATCTTTCTCACCTTCCACAGAACCTACCAATTTTACTGATGCATCCAAATATATTGAATGGCGTGATGCCATGTCCGCTGAAATGACAGCATTGCTCAAGAACCAAACTTGGTCGTTGGTGCCGTTTAAACTCGCAATGAACATTTAAGGGTGCAAATGGGTGTTCCGTATCAAAAGAAATTCAGTCGGGGTTGTTGAACGATACAAGGCTCGCTTAGTTGTAAAGGGTTTTCATCAAGTTGAAGGCTATGATTATCATGAAACATTTAGCCCGGTCATCAAGCCTGCCACAATTCGGATCATCTTATCTGTAGCCATCACTAATGGATGGCCTTTGCGTCAACTTGATGTACAAAATGCATTCTTACATGGTGATCTCCAGGAGGAGGTATACACGGCTCAACCACCTGGCTTTGCTCATCCGCTATTTCCTACTCATGTGTGTAAGCTTCATAAGTCGCTTTATGACCTTAAACAAGCACCGCGAGCGTGGTACACTAAGCTCTGTCAGTTTCTTCTCACTCCTGGTTTTACTGCTTCAAAAATTGATGTCTCCTTGTTTATCTATTCTCATGGCAGCATAGTTGCTCATCTCCTAGTGTATGTTGATGATATAGTGCTTACCGGGAATAACTCTTCATTTCTGGAATCCTTTGTTCACAGTCTAGGCAGCGCATTCTCTATAAGAGACCTTGGTCCGCTGCATTATTTCCTTGGAGTGCAGGTTTGCCGAAATAGTACTGGTGTATGGCTTTCTCAATATCAGTACATTCATAATATATTATCCAAGGCAGGCATGCTTCACTGTAAGACGATAAGCTCTCTGATGGCGACTAATGCAAAATTATACAAAGGGGATAGCTCTTTTTTTTATGATCCCAGTCTCTATAGACACATTGTTGGTGCTCTTCAATACCTTACAGTAACACGACCAGACATCTCCTTTGCGGTTAACAAAGTGTGCCAATATATGCATTGTCCATCCTTAAATCATTGGACTACAGTCAAGAGTATATTATGCTATCTTCAGCAGACCAAGACCTTCTCCTTCTCCATTTCGCGAGCTCCTGGTGCTTATCTACAAGCTTTCACAGATTCCGATTGGGCCGGTAGTATTGATGATCGCAAGTCGACTGGTGGTTAAGCTATATATCTTGGCTCGAATTTAATCTCTTGATCTTCCAAAAAGCAAAGAATAGTAGCCAGGTCCTCAACTGAAGCTGAGTACAAGGCATTAGCTAATGCCGATGCTAAGTTAACGTGGACACAATCTCTACTCTTTGAGCTTGGGATCTCACTTCCTCGTGCCCCAATTTTATGGTGTGACAATATTGGTGCTGCATACTTATTCATAAATCCCATCTTTCACTCTCGCACCAAACATGTCGAGATTGACTTTCACTTTGTTAGAGACAAGGTAGCCAGGCGTGATCTCATGGTTCAATTCATCTCCTCCAAAGATCAAGTAGCTGACATTCTTACTAAGACTCTCTTGACGGCTAGGTACCAGTTCTTACGGGACAAACTCAAGGTGCGCAAGCGACCTTCAGTTTGCAAGGGGTGTATTGGAGCATCCCAATCCTTATCCACACGGGACTTGACTATATCTAGTACAAGTAGAATTCTATAGGGCCTCATCTTCTAGGACGTCATTATCTACTAGTTGATCTAGGACTCCAAGTTACCTGTATATATGAATGCCATAGCCATGTATATCAGTGAAGAGCAGTTGTTCTCTTTTATATTAAATTGTGTGAGTTGTGTATTGACATCACAGAATAATAAAGCAAAATAAAGTAAAAGGACGATTAATTACAATGTTTGGGATCATATTTTCACAAACCAAGTGAAATATTAAATGTTTCACTACAATGGACATGCAAAAGCTGTGTTGATCTGCTACACTCTGTAATTTTGCTTTTTGGCGGAGAGAGAAGAGGGAAAACACGAGGCGGTGCTAGGGTTTCATAGAAAAGGATAGAGAGAGAAAAGGGGTAAATGGGAAAGGTTTTTTTTTTTTTTTGAAAAAATGAACTGAAATACAGGGGGGGGGGGGTTGTTACACCTCATAGTTTCGTCCGTTGAGATTCGTTAGGTGTTAGTTGTCCTAATCGTGGAAACTGGAGTTACCTTCTGGGATATATGAGATTATATGTTCCCATATTATGGTTATGGGGGTTTAACCCCATGAAATAAGCTATGGAAGGATTTGAGAACAAGCAAATTAAGGAATGGAGTTTGTCGGAACTTTGGGAAAACTTGGCAAAAAGTTTTGGACAGGATTTTGGTCCAACTTGGGAAAGGTATATCTCCTAGAATATGAGGATTTTTGGTGTGTTTCTTTTATCCAAATTTAAGTTCATCGAGTCTAGTTTCCAACGCAACAAACCGTTTGTCAATGTGACATCAGAGTAAAACGTTATGGGTGTTTTAAGACAGACTGTCCGAGCAGAACATTTTGACGGACCAGTTAGACAGCCGCAGAACATTTTGACGGACCACAAAAATTTTTGTGGCCCGTCAAATTGTACCTTCCCAGCGTAAAACAGTCACAGTGAGCCATATTTGACTGGGCAGTTCTACGGAGCATTTTGACGGCCTGTCAAAGTGGGTGCAAGATTGCCCGACGGGATTTTAAGTTACGCTTTATATATTTCATTCCACTCCATTTGGACATTTTATTTTCCCAAATTAGATCCAAGAGCTCTCTAAAAACCCTCCCTTCAACTCCATAAACTAATCCAAGCCAAAATCCAAGAGAGATTAAAGATCAAGAGGCAAGAATCAAGATATCCATATGTTAGAAGTCTTGCTAGGGTTAGTAGACTTCAAGAATTCTTTGGGTATTGAATCTAGGGTTTTCATATAAATTGATAGCTTACTACAAATCTCATTCTTGTGAGATAAAATGTTAGTTTTCATGCTTATTTCATGTTATCAAGGATGCTTAGTTGTTGAACAACTTGGATAGAAGGAGAAAGTAGAAGATGAGTTCTAAATGTAGTTTTTATGATGTTTTTGGTTAGTAAGCTAACTTGAGTTATGATTCTTAGTATGATATAGATATAATCTTGTTATAGAAGGTAATAATGATGATGAGAAAGCGTTCTATGAAAAATGTGCAAAGGGTTGGTGTGAAGTTGTTAGTGTAAGTTGAATGTGAGAATGAATATGGAAGACTTAATGGAATGTGACTACGTGATCATGATATTGTAGATGTTATTATGGTTATTTGGGAGTTGTTTTGTAATATGGTGGAAGTCGATGAAATAGGGGAAATGCTGCCCAATTTTCGTTAACTCATGAATTGTTCTAGTTTGAATTTAAGAGTATCTTTAAGGCTTAACCAAGGTATGAATCCTTTTAAATGTAGATTTTCCAAGCTTCGACGGTGAATGTTAAGTAGTTAAGAAGACAATGAGGTATGTAAGTCTAACCCTACTTTCTAAAGGCATGTTTTTCTCATTTTGCGTCTATACGAGATATTCACGCTACTCCTATTACTATAAATGATGTAAGCTCATGACCCTTGAGATTCTCTTGATATTGTTGACAATGTTTCTTGTGATGATAATGATAACGATTATGATGACAAGGTGAATTCTAGGGATGCCATCTAAGATATTCGAAACGTTCTATTCCTAGAAATGTTAGAATATTCATGACTTTCGATATTTTGAAATACCTCCGGTGAAAGTTCTTCAAAGTGATGATGATAATAACGATGATGATAATAGTAATAATGGCAAGGATGATGATGATGTTGACATAACTTAAGCACACCTATGCGTATATCTATATGAGTATGTATGGCTATTACATAACACCGAGCTTATATGGCCGGGTACGATATCTGACGCGCGCACACCACTGCAGGGGTACGGATAACATTGAGCCTTGGTAGAGCCAGGTACGTATAACACTGAGCCTTGGTAGGGCCGGGTACGTATAACATCAAGCTTTATTATAGCCGGGTACATAAAACACCGAACCTTCATGGTCGGGTATGATACTACTATATGTACAAATGTATGAAATGGAGGTTTCCCATTAGAAAGAGGATGAGTAAATATAACGAACGTTGCTAAAGGTATACTTAGCTCTTTCATTTCATAACTCGTCCATCTAATGCTATTTCTTATGCTTCCATTATGCTATTGATTATGCTTCCATCATGCTATTGATTATGCTTTACATACTCAGTACATTATTCGTACTGATGTCCCTTTGCCTGGGGGCGCTGTGTTTCATGCCACACAGCCCCATATTGCTTCGCAGGAAAGTTATCCAGGAGTTTGGCTATAGGATGTTCTGGGCTATCAGCTGGATTGGTAAACTCCATTCGGTTCAGAGTGATGCCGCGTCGGAGTATTTCCTTATGCGTTGAGTCATATACATTATGGGTGTGTTGGGGCCCTATCCCAACTTAGGTTTTGATGTCATGTCTTACGTTAGAGACTTTTGCATACAGAGTCATGTATACAATACGTCAGCCTTGTAAGCAGCTATGTAAGCCGATGTATCATTATGCATTACTGCACAAAGTTCATATGATTACAGATTTTACTTGATTTGAGAAGGACAGAAGGAATGTTTTTAAAAATCTTTCATCATGCATTTCATCTCATGATTTAAGAGTCCAGTGAGGCTATGAGTATAACGAAAACTAGCAGGTTCGCTCGACTCTAAGTAAGAGTCGGGTGCCCATCATGCCCTATCAGGATTGGGGTGTGACCGGGGGGGGGGGGGGGGTATTCCTCTTAAGCTATTATTAAATGGTTGGGCCGGGTCTCAGCCTGGCTTGGGCTGGACTCGGTCCAGATTTTAAGTGATTAAAAAGGGGCAGGTTGCCCCTTTTTCTTTTGTATATATATATATATATATATATATATATATATATATATATATATATATATATATATATATATATATATATATATATATGTATACTATACATGTATATGTATACCTCGTGTATACATATATATGTATACCTGGTATATATATATATAAAGATACTTAAAATAAAGATTAAAATTGATGATATTTTAATTATAGATAAAATTTGGACATAATTAACCTATTAAAGTAATTAATAAAAAAATTGGCCAATTGTGTTAATGGGCTTAAAATTTCGAATATGACTCGGTCAACGAGACCTCCGTTGGGAATTCCGAGGACACAGGTGCGTTTATAGCTTGTTTTTATGTGGGTCTGTGTATGTGGTTTGTGAGCAGATGGCCTCGGGAGTGAGTTAGAAATTTGGGTTGAGTTGTGAAATGGGATTAGTTTTCTAGTGTCTGGTAGAGCCGTCAAAATGGGCCTAGCCCGTGAGGCCGGCCCAACCCAACCGGTTACTTGATTAGGGTTGGGCTGAGGTTTTTCAGGCCCCTTTAGAAGTGAGGCTTTTGAGCCCAGCCCCATTTGGCCCACTGGCCTCAAGGGCTGGGCCGAGGTCGGCCCGTGAGGCCAAAGTAAATAGGACAAATACTGATTTTTCTAGTTTCAAATTCTTCAAACCAAAATAGATTTGCTTTTTGTTAGCTGAAAATTAGTATTGACAGGATTCAATTGGAAAGGATTGCATCAAATCACAAAGATAACTACCTCAATGTCGTTATGGAGTACCAATAATAGTTGAGATTAAACTATTTGGCTGTAGTTTAACTAACTTTCTTCTATTTGGATACGTTTTAGATTAATTTTTTCTACTCTCATCATGAGTTTAGTTATCATGAGAGAAAATTGTACAAATCTATATAATAAATCAATCATTTTAAAATTGATATTTGAATAATTAGAATTAGTTCCTAATTAAAATCAAACATGTTTCAAACTAATCTTGTGAAAGTGGAAGGTGGAACCTAATCTGTATATGACAAGTGAAATTTCATCATAGTTCATAAATTTCATAGTAGTTTCATGTCAAATGCCTTATGTCCCTCAACAATTTATCACAGTTCATAAATTTCATAGTAGTAATAAATAGTAATCAAGAGTTCATTAAATGAAGTGTTAAATGCCTTATGTCCCTCATTTATTACTATTCCGAAAATTGAGCTCTTGGCAAAAATTCTAAAAGATTCTTGGTGGTAAGTCCTTCTAATTCCTTTGCTATTTCATAATCCCTAATCATCTTAGAATTCCTTTTTCCTTATTAGTTCATTAGTAATAGAAGCTTAAAGTGGGTTTAATAGATATTTTATCTAGGCTTCTAAATCATGATTTATTGGTTGGGTTTGCTTCAATAAGCATTGAATTGATGATTAGAACCCTTATTTCATAACTTCTTCCTAATTAGAGACTAATTTGTGGATTTAAGATTTAGGGTTTATACCTAAAATTGGGGGGTTTTGCTTGGATTTCGAAAATGGATGAATCCTTGAGTTAATTTAGCAATTAGTTGATGGGTTTTTATCACCTAGTGTTTAATTGGATAATTTACCCCCGAATTTTTCGTTTTGACCGTGTGGGCCCGTTTTCCCAAAATCTAGGATTGGTTTTTGACCCAATTTGAATGATAGCAATATAGGTATTGATCTTCATGATTTCTAATCAAGGTCTTGAATATGCTTAGACTTTATTGATTTTGAGGCTCAGCGGAAAGGAAGGCAAGGAGTGATTGTTGGTGTTATTGTTGTTCGGCCATCCAGGTAGGTTATGGCTTACCCTATGGTGAGAGTTCATTTATCGAAGCATATATTTAGATGATATTGTCGGAGGAAGCATGTAAACTTAAAGGTATGAAGTTGGGTTGGATATTGTCTTAGGTTGGGTCCTGTTGTGTGATTGGGGCTAGCCATCCCGTTGTGTTGTGACTTGATTGTTCTATTGTTGTTGGCCTGATGCCACGTGGTGATAGTAGTTATTGGAGACTATTTTTATGTCTTGATCATGATATTGTAGTATCTTGCTTGTTGATAATTGATACGAGGATAGTGTTTTATATGACTTGTGTAGTCTTTCATGATATTGTTGGCGTACCCATGCTTGGTATTTGTGATATTTATCTGATTATTCATGTTGACTCATACATTGCAAACATTCTCATCTTTCATAATATACTGTTGATACATTGATGATACTTGAGGAAACACTGTGATGAGCTGGACTCAGTTTGGATGAGAGTGACGTGAGGTCCGACTCTTGATATCAACCTTGGTACCCGTACCTCGGGTTGCTGAGCAGTTTTTTATTAATAAGAGGCAATGATCTCTCACACCATCTTTAATCATTAAAAGTACGATCAATCAGGCTTTAAAAAAACCTTTCTAATGACTCAACTAATTCTTTAGTTCCTTAGATTCTTAGGTTAGATTTTTGTTTAATCGGTTTTTCTGTTGTAACTATCTGATCAAATGGAGTCGTCGTGTGGTTTGCATTATCGATCATTAATTAAGTACCACTGCTCCTTAATTAAGATGGTAGAAATTTTTTCTTTTGATGAAAATACTTAATCCAAAGAGCGATTTTTCCTCACTAATGGTTCAACTTTTATTTGCAAGTATTCTAGCAAAGTTCAGTAAACGGAATGTTTAGCTGCCTGCCTTAACCAAAATATTTTTCCCAAGTATATACATTGGTCCTTGTCAATAATGAAAGACGTTCAAGTATAGTCCCACAAGATCACCTGTAGGTCACATATAGTTCATTTGGTAGGTATACCAATAATTCTTGCCAGCTTAAAATCTTGAATAATATAAAATAATCAATGAGCTATTGATTGGTTGATCAAACTCATTCAGTCAAACCTCTCTATAATAGCCGCGTTTATCCGAAAATTTTATGGCTGTTACAGTGAGGTGATGTTATGTATGTATACTGTCATTTGATGTTTAGATCTCATTTAGCTATTATAAACACAAATACGTAAACTATTATTTTTCTGTACCTTTTATGTTATAAACGAAAACTATATATATACTTCTTAATTTTAAAATCTTAATTGATTTTCAAATATCATTAATTAAAAAAATAAAAAGACTAATAAATTACTAATAAATCTATACCTAGTTGTACCATACCAATAAAGAATTAAAATCTAAGGAACATATGCATTTAAAATTAATTGAGAATTTAAATTTTCAAGTTTGACGTAAGAATTCTACAATTATACGTCGTTTCATAAATTTTAGTTTCTTAGTGATAATATAATGCTTGAATTGACGAATTTTTTTATCCAAACTTTCAGCAAAAGGGAATTCAATAGCTTTCCCTTGAAGGTTGTTTAGGATTTTAACAGTTGACTCTTCTATCTCACCCCAATGATTACCATACATAATTTACATTTTAATTTTACACATAATATATTTCTTACAAAATACTATTACACAATATTTGAGTATGGCTGTTATAAAGAGGTAATTTTACAAAGAGTGTACCGTTATAATGAATGTCATTGCTATTATAGGGAGGATGTTGTCATAGAGAAGTAAAATATAACATGAAAAATCGGTTTCATAGAACATCATACCGTTATAGTGAAATGTCATTATAACAATTATATAGAGGTTTGACTATATGACACAGCTGTTTCGTCCGAATATTCTAGTCATCTTTAGTATCTTCGTCTAAGATACTGGTTTAATTTGATCGTCGGATTTCTCATCAACTAATTGGTTTAATCACTTAAAGGTGTAATATTGATTTCCCACAATTTTGGCGATCGATGTTTCCTTCTAAACAAAGTTAATTAGGTAAGTACTGAGACTCATAAATAGGTGACTTAACCATTCAACACTGTATTTTATGTAATATGTTATTTGTTCGATCGGTAATACTTTTGAAAATGATTAAATGTTTAATTGTACTGTCTCGCTCCCTAGGTAAAAAAATTATACTTAATAAAGGAAAAATAAGAAGAAGGAATGTCACGTCTTTTATTTGGATTTACAAGCATAAATCTTACTCTTTCTTCATTGGATATCCTAGCTTCCACTTGGTGTTTTGATACATCTAGCATTTTGATATGACAACTAATATTAATATTGGCATGATAATATACCTGATTGTTCTTCTTCAACCACTTCCATATTTTAAGCTTTTAGTATCTATCTTCAGATATGTTACTATCTTTAGATATGTAACATACGTCATATGTGACATTCACAGTGAAAAGTAATCTAACGCGATTAAATTAAACTTCTTGCGTGATTCACATCCATAAATAGAAAACAAAATGACAAAAGAAGGAGAAAAAAGAAATGGAAGAAATAGAAAGGAGAGAAAAAGAAATGTTTATTCATGTGATGTTTTGATGATTAATAAACAAACACGTAAACTAATCAATTTGTCCGTGCTTCGCGCGGTCATAGGAGAAAATAATATATTTGGATATAGCCTTATAATAAATTTGATCGATATGAAAGATTTTTTGTGAAGGCGTACATCTATGTATATATATTTATTCAATTAACTCCACACTCTCCATATCACCAATTTTAAGTTTATTGCATTCAAATCCTAAAGTACATAAACGATTATAGTGATTGATGATTATGCATATTACTATTCATGTTACACCTCTGGGTCACCTACTACATGATGCACATGTTATTGATGCATGCTAATATAAAGTTAAAATTAACCAGATACTGAATAGCTTAAAATTTTTGCAAGTGTAAGATTTTTTAGTTTTTTTAAATGCAATGAACCTTGTAGAATACATTCCCCAATCTGTTTCGCTATGCTTTCGAGTTTGGAGAATGTGTTTCCATCCAAGTCCTTTGACAATCAAGATTTTGTTTCTTTTTTTGCTGCATTGATTACTAGTAATCCCCACATAATTTATCATGTTAGGTAGAAAAAAAAAAAAGATACAAAAAGCATGTAAATGATATTCACATTATAAAAGGATGTATACTCACTCACATATGGTGTTTGCAATCAAAGTATGAAATTATAATTGTTCACTTAATAAAAGGATGTAAGAATATATATACTAATCACTCATGGTTACTTAATAAAATTTTTGGTTTAAACGCATACCGTGATTTGATGTAAATACAAGGTGTCAATAATTTTTTTTTCTCGAAAGGGTACTCTCCTACTAACACTTTTATATATTTTTCAATTACTATTAATTAATAATTTATAATATCTTAGTAGACTCTACCATCTCTCGCAACTGAAAAAGATAATATGTATATGTATGCATATATTCTTTAATTAGATAAATAAATAATAACAAAAACAAGTGTGTGCGCGCACGTGGGCACGTGTGTGTGTAAGAGATTTTAGCTTACACGTTTGTTCAATTTTATAATTAGATTCTCAATCTAAAGTCAAATCTATGATCAAAACCCGCAATTTCACTATCTTAAAACTAGGGCAAAAATCTCCAAATGTCCACCTCAACACAATGATTTAGGGGTTAAATCTAGAATAGATTCAGGTATAATCACTAGAAATTGATAAAGATTATTACCTTGGTATTATATGATATATTGTGATGATCTGGTGATTTATTTGTGTTATCTGGATTCGGATTAGATATATTGCGACTTGGCACACTTGGGTTTAGATGCTACAATCTAGGTGATGACATGTAGTTGGTTCTGACTTGTGCTTGACTTATACTTGATGATTTATCTGCTTATCTTACTTTATTATCTGAATTATGTTTGTTATATTTAGTCGGCCTATGATACCTACTAGTACTGTGGTTTTGTACTGACCTGCACTTGCTGCATTCTTTTATGAATGCAGAATTCCAAGTTGGATCTACTTTCGTCTCTCGTGGCTAATAGTCGCTATCAGGACTACTTAGAGTTTACAGGGTGAGCACGAGACGTCCGCTGCCTTGAAGACTCTTCTTATTTATGTCTTACTTTTCATTCGGAGACATATTCAGACTTGATGTATTATTATATTCCATACTTGTATATTTCTAGTTGGATGCTCTTGTTTGGATTAGATCAGACTCTGGGGTGTAGTTCCTTATTTATGCACTTTTTCTATATTATCATCGTCAGAATTACGTGATTTATTCTCTTCTGTTTATTTAATTATTTATTTACGTTTTTACTATCGTTGGGTTGAGGGTTCGCTTACCGAGGTGAGAAAGGTAAGTGCCCACACGACATAGCTAAATTGGGTCGTGACAAGTTGGTATCAGAGCCCTAGGTTACCTGGTCTATAATATAAGAGCGTGTCTAGTAGAGTCTCGTGGATCGGTACAATGAGCTCCATACTTATCTGCGAGAGGCTATTGGACAATTAGGAAATCTCACTTTCGTTCATTCTTTCGTGCTACTTTATTCTAATTGGTTTACGGAACAATTAAATTGGTATTTGACTCTTATCTCTTATCTCACAGATGGTGAGGACTCGACCTACTATAGCATGAGGTTAGGTGCCAGAGCCCGCAGCTGCGGCTGGCACTAGAGGGCGAGCGACAGCCAGAGGATGCGGCAGAGCTCGAGGTCGCGGGGCTGCCCCACCCAGGGGCAGGGCTTCTTTGGTATGACAGCGACGCGAAAGATCTCTATCTTTAGAGCCTGAGGATCAGCAGGATCGAGACCGGGCCGCCGAGGATGGTGTGGCCCCAGCGCGGACACAACTCGATATTACTTCTGATTAGACTATGTTGGATACGATGGCTCGTGTTCTACTCCATCTAGATACCTAGCAGGCTGCCGCTGGTGTTACTACTCCTAGCGGAGGTTCACAGACCAGAGTTAGGGCGCAGATCCCTGAGCAGAGACCTACTCGGGTAGCACACCCCGCTGCAGCTATAGTTCCCATATTGAGGTAGTTCCAGCCCCGGGTGATGATCTTAGGCCGTGGAGGGCGCTGTTATGACCGAGTCTGATCAGGATCTTGTTGGGAGGTTTAGGAAGTTGGAGCCGCCGAGGTTTTCGGGTACTTCTGCAGAGGATGCTTAAGAGTTCATCTTGGATATGCATGAGTTGCTACATAGGATGGGGATCATAGAGACCTACGGAGTTGACTATGTGTCCTATCAGTTTCACAGCGACGAAAAGACTTAGTGGAGGTATTTTGTTTCTCGCAGACTTAAGGGTTCTCCTCCCCTGACTTGGACTCAGTTCTACCGGGCCTTCCTTGAGAAGTATGTGCCCCGGTCTTTGAGAGAGCCGCGCAGGGAGGAGTTTCTACATCTTCAGCAGAGGGGTATGTCTGTGGAGGCCTATGGGACCCGCTCTCTGTATCTGGCCCGTTATTCCACTTCTTTGATCCCTACTGAGCCTTACATGATTAGGCGTTTTGTTGGTGGGCTAGTCGGTCCTCTCCAGATTTTTTGCCTTCAGGTGGAGGCTATGGGGGCTTCCTTCCAGTCCATCGTTGAGCATGCTTCGTTGGTTGAGGCCGCTAAGGCCCGTGCATTTGGAGGTGGTGGCGACAAGGGGTAGCGTCAGAATGGGAGTTATGGTGGTTCTAGTTCGAGGGGCGCCGGTCAGTCTTCTAGGCCATATCAGCCATATTCCGGTCGCCATGTGCACTCAGCTTTGCAGGCTTCCTCCAGTGAGCCACCCAGACAGAGAGCTCTTGAGAGTTCGTTTTCTCCACCGGTAGATAGGGTTGTTTTATCCGGGTCCTCAGCTTCATTTTATCAATCTTTGCCCCTCCAACCTATTTTGTGTGTGGAGAGATTAGGCATATTTCTAGGAGATGTTCCAGACCCAGATGGGATTATCAGCCACCGAGGACTCCCACTTCATCTGGTGGTCGAGGTGGTGCTTCTCAGAGGGGTGGTGCTCAGACAGGCCACAGTGGTTCTAGAGATGGATCCCAAGCAGTTAGAGGTGGGTTTCGAAGTGCGAGAGGGGGATCTCAGACTGGACGTGATGGTGCCCATTTTTACTCATTTCTGGGTAGGCCCGAGGCAAAGGCCTCAGATGCTGTTATTTCAGGTACCATTTTTGTCCGTCATAGAGCAACATCATGTTATTTGATCCTGGATCCACTTATTTGTATGTGTCTGCATATCATGCCATTGATTGGGATTTGGCTTGTGATAGCATAGCTATACATGTTCATGTGTCTACTCCGGTTGGAGATTCTGTGGTCGTTGATTGAGTTTATTGGTCCTGTTTGGTTACTTTTATGGGGTATAACACTTGGGTAGATTTGATGATTCTTGATATGGTGGACTTTGATATTATCGTGGGTATGTATTGGCTTTCTCCTTATCACTCGATCTTGGACTGTCATGTCAATATAGTCACCTTAGCCATGCCGGGCATCCCGAGACTTGAATAGAGGGGTACTCCTAGCCCCGCTACGAGGAAGATCATTTCCTTCCTTCAAGCGAAGAAATTAGTTAATAAGGGGTGTTTAGCTTACCTAGCTCATATGCGTGACACAGCTGTTGCATCTCCACCCTTTGAGTCCATTCCTATAGTGAGCGAGTTCATAGAGGTATTCCCGTTTGATCTGCCGGGTATGCCACCCAATCGCAACATTGACTTCTGCATTGACTTGTATTTGGGCACTCACCCTATTTCTATTCCGCCATATCAGATGGCACCTGTTGAGTTGAGAGAGCTTAAGGACCACTTATAAGATTTATTTAGCAAGGGGTTATTAGACCGAGTGTCTCCCCTTGGGGTGCTTGATGTGCCGTGAATTTTAGCACATTTTATGACTTTGTAACTAGAAATGTTGCTTGATTTTAAGTGTTTTTACATTGTTTCTTATGTTATTTTTGTGTTTTATAGGGTTGATTAACTAAGGATCGGAAATGAGAAGTAATGCTGAAAAACGGACAAATTGGAGCTAAGCGGCGGTCCGTAACTCATGTTACGGACCGTAACGGTATCCGTAACTCATGTTACGGTTCGTACCTTTGAACCGTAACAGGGCCTAAATTTCCAGAAAGTTTTCATTGAAACCATCAGTGTTACGGTGGAGTGTTACGGTCCGTAACTCATGTTACGGTCCGTAACATATCACCGTAACATGAGCTAAATTTCCAGAGAGTTTCAATAAAACCTTCAGTGTTACAGTTTAGTGTTACGGTCCGTAACTCATGTTACGGTCCGTAACCCCTCACCGTAACATCAGCCAAAATTCCAGAGAGTTGCCAAGTAATTGTCACCACTTACGCTTCAGAAGGACGGACCGTAACGCAGGGTACGGTCCGTCGCATGGTGGCCGTAACGTCAAAGCTGACAAATGACGAATTGAAGGACGGACCGTAACACAGGTTACGGTCTGTAACGATGCGGCGTAAGGGCATTTTTGTCCAGAAACTTGGCGCGATTTTTGGCTCTATAAATACTTAATGTAGGGTTTTAAATCATTATTCAGATTTTGTTTTGGAGGCACAAACCCTAGGTCTTTCATCTTAGAAGTTGTTGGAGCATTTAAGACAACAATTTCACTCTCATTCCATCTTGTAATTGCATTGTAAGTTCATTATGTTTACTTGTAATCTTTCTTTGTTATCCAACATTATGAGTAGCTAATTTTAAAGCTAAGGTTGTGGAACCCATGATGGATATTATGTGAATGGATTTCTATTATTGATATATGCATAATGGTTGTTGGTATTCATTCAGTTTTTATACTTTAGTGTTGGGTGATGATTGCAAGCATTATCCGAAGCCATTATATTAACTGTTCTTGGGAAAGAAAGTTAGTATTGGTAAGATTGAATGACAATAACTCGAGGCGTTAATCCTTGTTTAATAGACTAACTTAGGAATAAGAATAAGTCTAAATTGGCATCATTGGTCGCTCTTCGATTGTAACTCTTTTATATTCGGAAGAATCATAAAGAGGAAATACGACTTAACTGTTGGAAAACATTAAGAAGTCCTTAAGAGACTAAGTGCATATTCATAGAACAACCATTAGAAGTATATCACATTGAAACCTGAAGCATAATATCTAATCAAATTGGGGAACACAACCTTAGTCTCTCTCTCACATTAATTACATTTTAAGTCAAAGTATTAAATTACATTATTCAACAATCAATTCAAACTATCCGGAATAGGATTAAAGCATTTAAAGACCGGTATCGCATACGATTAGTACTCTTTTCTCTCCATATTCCCTGTGGGATTCGACCCCAACCTTGTTGGGTTACTATATTTAACAACGTCCGCTTTACGCTATTAATAGGTTTAATTTGAGCGTATCAAATTTTGGCGCCGTTGCCGGGGATCGAACCCGGGTCACCCGCGTGACAGGCGGGAATACTTACCACTATACTACAAAATGTTTTACATAACCAAACGAACCGCCTCCTTCATATTTTAATCAGTTTCCCCTCTATATATCTCCCACTCTCCTTCCAATTTCTTTAAATATCATTGCTATCTTCTTATCACAATCACTGTTTTAAGTTCGAGTTTCATCCTTACAATCGCCAACGATCAGGTATTACATGTCTTTACTCTTTTCTTTTAGCTATCGATGCGAGTTCTATGATGTTCATGAGTAATTTCGTATAACATTTGTTGAAATTCGTGTTTTGGGCTGTGTTGATTTAGTTTGAATTTCAATTGATAATTTATGGAGGATTTGACAATGGTTGGGGGTTGGATTGGTATTGATGTTGTTTAAAAGATTCGTGGGCGCAAGCAATTGCTTCCCACGGAATTGGAGGGCAAATCCGATTGAAAGTTTCATTCGTAAAATTACTAAATCGGTTTGCCCACCAACTGTTCGATAAAAGTCCCCAATGAAAACTTTAGTAAAACCGGGTGAAGTCTGAGTAACCCGAGGTATGTGAGGGGTTAAATTTGTTTTACACCATACCCATGGAGCATAAAGTTGAAAATTTTGGCCTCGTGCTTAAAACGAAAAAAAACAATTTGGCCAAAAAGTTTGTATGATAATATGTTGTCTGTCGTTCTGTGTTACGGGCCGTAATTGGTGTTACGGACCGTAACACCCTTCGTAACAACTCTCAAATTTCCAGTAACTTTCTGGAAATTTGGCTGATGTTACGATGGGATGTTACGGACCGTACCCTATGTTACGGACCGTAACACCACACCGTAACATTGATGGATTCCATGAAAACTTTCTGGAATTTTGAGAGACGTTACGGTGAGGTGTTATGGGCCGTAACAGTAGTTACGGACCGTAACATCATACCGTAACACCTCTCAAATTTCCAGTAACTTTTCTGGAAATTTGGGTCATGTTACGGTGAGCTGTTATGGACCGTCGACTGTGTTACGGCCTCTGTGTCGAAAATGAACAAACTGATATGACGGTCCGTCGACTGTGTTAAGGTACCTCAGTTAATGAAGTCTTTAACTTCCATCAATAAAGTTTATAATTGAACAATTTCTCGTACATCATATCTAACTTTTCCCTCCACAGGTATGGGTAAACCACGACAATCAAAGAAGGCTTCACCTAAGGTAGCGGAAAAAGGAAAAGGTCGTGCTGCAAGCAAAGTAACCGCACGGCTGCGCAACGACGATCTAATCAAGGACGCCAGGCCTACAAAAAGGCCAGTTGCACCTGGCAAGCCAGCCCCACCAGTCGCAACCAGCCAGCCAGATCCACAATGAGAAAGTTCCTCCTCGGCTGAGGAGGCCAGAGAGTCGAGCTCGTCGAGTTCGTCGAGCCAAAGTGAACCCCAGCGGGCTATCACACCAACACACCGACCTCAACCACCCATTACACAGCCTATTGCGGAGGAGCGCGAAAAAGAGCGCGAACAGGAAAGGAGGAAACTTGACATCCGGCTGCAAGCTATGACTGAGAAGATCCTCCGGTTTAATGTGGAGGGATCTGAAGATTTGTATAACAAGCGGTGTGAGCTGGTAAAAGGTGAGGGAACGGACCCAAGGCGGAGTATTTTCGAGGAACGGAATGTCATCTTCGATGGAATAGAAGGATATCCCGGCATTCGTGATACTATCCGATTCCACAAGTTGGAGTTTTTGAAAAACCCCGTTGGGTCCTACATACCAGTTTTTGTTAGGGAATTTTACGCTTCATATGGGGCAGCTGTATTCAAAGTAGTGAAGAAAGGGCAGCGAGCAACTCAAGTACCGGCAATGAATGAGGTAGTATTCCGGACAAATAAGATAGATGTCTCTCCATCGGCTATAAATAAAACACTATTCGGGGAAGATTATATAGAGCCTACAGCAGCGGAAGAAGGGGAGTTTGCATACAAAATTGAACAGAAGGATACAATCCCCGTCCGAAAATGGGTAGCTTCAATTATTGGACGGACAACAGATCCTGAATGGGCCATAGTACCAAAATTGACAACCACCACACGGATTTGGAAAAACACCCTAACGCCAGAAGCAAAGTTTTGGTGGCAGATTGTTCTGTTCCGCATCCGTCCTACCCAATCAGATAATTATTTGACTCCATACAGGGCTGTTCTGGTGGCGGCCATAATATCAAGGTATAAGATCAACTTCGGACGACTAATAGCCGACGATCTTCGAGAAAGAGCCACCCAGCCGGCCACTTCCCTCATTCATCCATGTCTGCTTACGCTACTATGCTCGCGTGCAGAACCAGAACCCCTACCCCATATCGATCACAGTGTGGTTGCCAGCCATTTTTATGACATCACAAAAGGGAAAGATGATGTCTTGAGCCAGGGTTCAGTGCCTTCTGCGTCGTCTTCTGAGGTGCCGGAGGGGTCTACGGGGTCAGATGTTATACCTTTGGCTATCATGGGTGCTGAGGAAGCTGCTGCGGGTCAGCCCACAGATTCTGGGGTTCCACCGGCTGCGTATGCTACACAGCCCATGCCCGTTCCAGACGCGCCTACTTCGGGTGGTCCTACCTTTTCTACTGGAGCGAGCCCAGCACCAGCGCAGCCAATACCCGGAGTCCCACCCGAGCTTCGAAGAAAAATGATGCTCAACCGGAAAATTTTTGGGGCAGTGGTCCTGCAAGCGGATCGCACAGACAGGCAGGTCAAGCAGCTCATGACTGAGCTAAAATTGTACACAAAAAGGGCTATTGATACAGCGCTGCGACCGATAAAAGAACAAATGGCTGCGGACCACCTACAAATCCACTCCCGGATAGATGGCATTGAAAACAGAATGACCGAGATGACTAAGGCACACCCTGCTATGGACTTGGGCACCATTCGGACGGAGTTGCGGTCTGTCAAAGACGATGTGCAGAAGTTGAAGGCACAGGAAGTGGGTGTTGTGACAGATCAAATTCCGAAAGTACACACAGAGTTGGTACAGAGCTTATACCAGCCAGTTCAGAGTTTGCTTGGGAATGATGACATGGAGGACACGGTTGAGGAGGAGCACGACGAAGTGTTGGAAGAGGATGCCCACTCTTTAGCTAAAGGGAAGCGCAGGAGAGCCTCGCCAGATCTCGAGCCCATTCTCCAAGGTCTTGATCCATATGCTGAGTTGCGCCCACAGAATGAGGAAGAGGAGCGGCGTACTTTGAAAAGAATCCGCCAGGAGTCCCGGTTAAGTTCTGACACCGCAGGAGCTACTTCTAGCTCAGCTCAGCCCATTGAGCCGGCTCACCGTACTTCTCCCCCACCCACTTCTCCACCCCATGATGCTGCGACAGATCCGAGCGGCTAGTGCGCTCCAGGGAGGCCCTCCATTCTTTTAATGCGTTATATTGATGCTTTGAGGGCAATGTATGCTTTTAAGTTGGGGGTGTGGTATTTGCTGATTGGTTGTTGGGATTGCTGTTTTAGTATACTGGATATTGTTTTTATTGTTTTTGTTTTTGATGGGTATTTTATCCCAAAATTGTGATAATAAGCATGTGTTTAAGACAATTGTTATGGTTTTGTTTTGTTGGTATTATTTTTATTAGCAAGTATGTGTTAGGACATTCTTCGGCTGTTCTTTGCTATGTGTTTCTATTCCCGAAGAATGCTATGTGTATGTCAAACCTAGCATGTTTAGGATGTTTAATATAGAAGTAAAGTAATGATGACTTAAGTGGTAGTAGTCCGTGTTTCTAGCATAGATATAAATGGTTTTTACAAGTTCAATGATATCCCTCCGAAACACAATTTGTGATATACATTAAAAATTAGTTGTTGATATTGACATGTATGGTTCTTTTAATGACATTGCAAAGAAAGGGTGTTTATGCATGTGAAATCTTCAAACGGAAATGAAGTCGGAGTATTTAAACAATCCTTATACCATTGTGTGGTGAGTTTTTAGCTTCTATTTGCATATGATGCTTGCAATCTAGAACTTGCCCGGTTGGTCGTGCGTGAATTCTAAGGAGAATTTGATTGTGAAGTGATCTTAGGCTTTCTTTGTATTAACCCCCAAGTATCTTAAATGAGCCTGGCCCGTACAGAAAATAATCCCTAGTCTCCCATTTTTGAGCCTATAGACTTTTTCTTCGATTAACCATGAACTAACCTATTTCCCTTCTGTGAATAAACTCATTTGGCACCAAGTCCCTCCTTGACACGGAAGAATGACAAATGAGGCTAAAAGCCTAAGTTGGGAGTGACAAGTCAAAAGTGCGGAAAATGAGGCTAAAAGCCTAAGTTGGGGGTGATAAGTCAAGATGCGGAAAATGAGGCCAAAGGCCTGTTGGGGGTGATCACGAATATAAAGGGACATAATTCAGCGTGGATATATATATATCTATATATATATGTATATATAAAAAAAAATTAGATATATAGGTATATAAGTTCTAAATAAATCCACGCTAAAGATGGAGGGTCGGAAATGATAGGAAGAATGGTGAATGAAGTCAAAAAGAAGTGTCAAGGAGAGTGAGTCACCGATACCCAAATATTCATCCTACCCGTCCCTAAGCCAATGTTACAAGCCCAAAAAGTCCTAATGTGATCACGATCAAATTGTTCAAAGTTGAATGCATGGAAAATAAAGGCAAGCCTATGGTATGTGCACGGATAGTATGCAAATTTCTTTGTGAGTGTGAGTGTTCTTCTGTCTCTTTAATCTTCTGTCCCATTTATGTCGTAAATGTGTGTTGGGACATTCTTTGGTCTATGTGAGGGCATAAGGATTGTAGGTTTCAAAGTAACTGGCTTTCCGGAAGTTGAAATTCATGTGCATAGAGACCCCCGTACTATGATTGTGTCATTAATTGAGGTTGCATAGTGAATTGAAATTTTTCTGAAATGTGCGTCTTGTTTCACAAAGAGGAGATGGATAAGAGCCTAAATATTTTTCTTGGATTGAAGAGTCCGTGCTAGAAACACATGCCAAAACCACCGTAGTCATTCTTATTTTGCTAAGATGTCGTGTGTTAGTAGCGAGTATTGTTGTAGTTGCTTGAGGACAAGCAAAAGCTTAAGTTGGGGGTGTTGATGTGCCATGAATTTTAACACATTTTATGCCTTTGTAACTAAAAATGTTGCTTGATTTTAAGTGTTTTTACATTGTTTCTTATGTTATTTTTGTGTTTTATAGGGTTGATTAACTAAGGATCGGAAATGAGAAGTAATGCTGAAAAACGGACAAATTGGAGCTAAGCGACGGTCCGTAACTCATGTTACGGACCGTAACAGTATCCGTAACTCATGTTACGGACTGTAACGGTATCCGTAACTCATGTTACGGTTCGTACCTTTGAACCGTAACAAGGCCTAAATTTCCAGAAAGTTTTCATTGAAACCATCAGTGTTACGGTGGAGTGTTACGGTCCGTAACATATCACCGTAACATGAGCTAAATTTCCAGAGAGTTTCAATAAAACCTTCAGTGTTACAGTTTAGTGTTACGGTCCGTAACCCCTCACCGTAACATCAGCCAAAATTCCAGAGAGTTGCCAAGTAATTGTCACCACTTACGCTTCAGAAGGACGGACCGTAACACAGGGTACGGTTCGTCGCATGGTGGTCGTAACGTCAAAGCTGACAAATGACGAATTGAAGGACGGACCGTAACACAGGTTACGGTCCGTAACGATGCGGCGTAAGGGCATTTTTTTCCAGAAACTTGGCGCGATTTTTGGCTCTATAAATACTTAATGTAGGGTTTTAAATCATTATTCAGATTTTGTTTTGGAGGCACAAACCCTAGGTCTTTCATCTTAGAAGTTGTTGGAGCATTTAAGACAACAATTAAATTGGTATTTGACTCTTATCTCTTATCTCACAGATGGTGAGGACTCGACCTACTATAGCATGAGGTTAGGTGCCAGAGCCCGCAGCTGCGGCTGGCACCAGAGGGCGAGCGACAGCCAGAGGATGCGGCAAAGCTCGAGGCCGCGGGGCTGCCCCACCCAGGGGCAGGGCTTCTTTGGTATGACAGCGACGCGAAAGATCTCTATCTTTAGAGCCTGAGGATCAGCAGGATCGAGACCGGGCCGCCGAGGATGGTGTGGCCCCAGCGCGGACACAACTCGATATTACTTCTGATTAGACTATGTTGGATACGATGGCTCGTGTTCTACTCCATCTAGATACCTAGCAGGCTGCCGCTGGTGTTACTACTCCTAGCGGAGGTTCACAGACCAGAGTTAGGGCGCAGATCCCTGAGCAGAGACCTACTCGGGTAGCACACCCCGCTGCAGCTATAGTTCCCATATTGAGGTAGTTCCAGCCCCAGGTGATGATCTTAGGCCGTGGAGGGCGCTGTTATGACCGAGTCTGATCAGGATCTTGTTGGGAGGTTTAGGAAGTTGGAGCCGCCGAGGTTTTCGGGGACTTCTGCAGAGGATGCTTAAGAGTTCATCTTGGATATGCATGAGTTGCTACATAGGATGGGGATCATAGAGACCTACGGAGTTGACTATGTGTCCTATCAGTTTCACAGCGACGAAATGACTTAGTGGAGGTATTTTGTTTCTCGCAGACCTGAGGGTTCTCCTCCCCTGACTTGGACTCAGTTCTACCGGGCCTTCCTTGTGAAGTATGTGCCCCGGTCTTTGAGAGAGCCGCGCAGGGAGGAGTTTCTACATCTTCAGCAGAGGGGTATGTCTTTGGAGGCCTATGGGACCCGCTCTCTGTATCTGGCCCGTTATTCCACTTCTTTGATCCCTACTGAGCCTTACATGATTAGGCGTTTTGTTGGTGGGCTAGTCGGTCCTCTCCTGATTTGTTGCCTTCAGGTGGAGGCTATGGGGGCTTCCTTCCAGTCCATCGTTGAGCATGCTTCGTTGGTTGAGGCCGCTAAGGCCCGTGCATTTGGAGGTGGTGGCGACAAGGGGTAGCGTCAGAATGGGAGTTATGGTGGTTCTAGTTCGAGGGGCGCCGGTCAGTCTTCTAGGCCATATCAGCCATATTCCGGTCGCCATGTGCACTCAGCTTTGCAGGCTTCCTCCAGTGAGCCACCCAGACAGAGAGTTCTTGAGAGTTCATTTTCTCCACCGGTAGATAGGGTTGTTTTATCCGGGTCCTCAGCTTCATTTTATCAATCTTTGCCCCTCCAACCTATTTTGTGTGTGGAGAGATTAGGCATATTTCTAGGAGATGTTCCAGACCCAGATGGGATTATCAGCCACCGAGGACTCCCACTTCATCTGGTGGTCGAGGTGGTGCTTCTCAGAGGGGTGGTGCTCAGACAGGCCACAGTGGTTCTAGAGATGGATCCCAAGCAGTTAGAGGTGGGTTTCGAAGTGCGAGAGGGGGATCTCAGACTGGACGTGATGGTGCCCATTTTTACTCATTTCTGGGTAGGCCCGAGGCAAAGGCCTCAGATGCTGTTATTTCAGGTACCATTTTTGTCCGTCATAGAGCAACATCATGTTATTTGATCCTGGATCCACTTATTTGTATGTGTCTGCATATCATGCCATTGATTGGGATTTGGCTTGTGATAGCATAGCTATACCTGTTCATGTGTCTACTCCGGTTGGAGATTCTGTGGTCGTTGATTAAGTTTATTGGTCCTGTTTGGTTACTTTAATGGGGTATAACACTTGGGTAGATTTGATGATTCTTGATATGGTGGACTTTGATATTATCGTGGGTATGTATTGGCTTTCTCCTTATCACTCGATCTTGGACTGTCATGTCAAGATAGTCACCTTAGCCATGCCGGGCATCCCGAGACTTGAATAGAGGGGTACTCCAAGCCCCGCTATGAGGAAGATCATTTCCTTCCTTCAAGAGAAGAAATTAGTTAATAAGGGTTGTTTAGCTTACCTAGCTCATATGCGTGACACAGCTGTTGCATCTCCACCCCTTGAGTCCATTCCTATAGTGAGCGAGTTCATAGAGGTATTCCCGTTTGATCTGCCGGGTATGCCACCCAATCGCAACATTGACTTCTGCATTGACTTGGATTTGGGCACTCACCCTATTTCCATTCCGCCATATCAGATGGCACTTGTTGAGTTGAGAGAGCTTAAGGACCACTTATAAGATTTATTTAGCAAGGGGTTATTAGACCGAGTGTCTCCCTTTGGGGTGCTTGATGTGCCGTGAATTTTAGCACATTTTATGCCTTTGTAACTAGAAATGTTGCTTGATTTTAAGTGTTTTTACATTGTTTCTTATGTTATTTTTGTGTTTTATAGGGTTGATTAACTAAGGATCGGAAATGAGAAGTAATGCTGAAAAACGGACAAATTGGAGCTAAGCGACGGTCCGTAACTCATGTTACGGACCGTAACGGTATCCGTAACTCATGTTACGGACCGTAACGGTATCCGTAACTCATGTTACGGTTCGTACCTTTGAACCGTAACAGGGCCTAAATTTCCAGAAAGTTTTCATTGAAACCATCAGTGTTACGGTTCGTAACTCATGTTACGGTCCGTAACATATCACCGTAACATGAGCTAAATTTCCAGAGAGTTTCAATAAAACCTTCAGTGTTACAGTTTAGTGTTACGGTCCGTAACTCATGTTACGGTCCGTAACCCCTCACCGTAACATCAGCCAAAATTCCAGAGAGTTGCCAAGTAATTGTCACCACTTACGCTTCAGAAGGACGGACCGTAACGCAGGGTACGGTCCGTCGCATGGTGGCCGTAACGTCAAAGCTGACAAATGACGAATTGAAGGACGGACCGTAACACAGGTTACGGTCCGTAACGATGCGGCGTAAGGGCATTTTTGTCCAGAAACTTGGCGCGATTTTTGGCTCTATAAATACTTAATGTAGGGTTTTAAATCATTATTCATATTTTGTTTTGGAGGCACAAACCCTAGGTCTTTCATCTTAGAAGTTGTTGGAGCATTTAAGACAACAATTTCACTCTCATTCCATCTTGTAATTGCATTGTAAGTTCATTATGTTTACTTGTAATCTTTCTTTGTTATCCAACATTATGAGTAGCTAATTTTAAAGCTAAGGTTGTGGAACCCATGATGGATATTATGTGAATGGATTTCTATTATTGATATATGCATAATGGTTGTTGGTATTCATTCAGTTTTTATACTTTAGTGTTGGGTGATGATTGCAAGCATTATCCGAAGCCATTATATTAACTGTTCTTGGGAAAGAAAGTTAGTATTGGTAAGATTGAATGACAATAACTCGAGGCGTTAATCCTTGTTTAATAGACTAACTTAGGAATAAGAATAAGTCTAAATTGGCATCATTGGTCGCTCTTCGATTGTAACTCTTTTATATTCGGAAGAATCATAAAGAGGAAATACGACTTAACTGTTGGAAAACATTAAGAAGTCCTTAAGAGACTAAGTGCATATTCATAGAACAACCATTAGAAGTATATCACATTGAAACCTGAAGCATAATATCTAATCAAATTGGGGAACACAACCTTAGTCTCTCTCTCACATTAATTACATTTTAAGTTAAAGTATTAAATTACATTATTCGACAATCAATTCAAACTATCCGGAATAGGATTAAAGCATTTAAAGACCGGTATCGCATACGATTAGTACTCTTTTCTCTCCATATTCCCTGTGGGATTCGACCCCAACCTTGTTGGGTTACTATATTTAACAACGTCCGCTTTACGCCATTAATAGGTGTAATTTGAGCGTATCAGTGCTCCTGTGTTATTTGTGAAGAAGAAAGATGGAACCATGAGGATGTGCATTGATTAGCTAACTGAACAAGGTTACTATTCGGAACAAGTGTCCTATGCCTCATATTGATGACTTATTTGACCAGCTTCAGAGTGCTTCAGTGTTTTCAAAGATTGAATTCCGTTTAGGCTACCACCAGTGTAGGATCAGGGCTGAGGATATTCCGAAGACAGCCTTTCGGACGAGATATGGGCACTATGAGTTTCTAGTGATGTCATTTGGGCTTATCAATGCCCCGACTACATTTATGACTTTGATGAATGGCATCTTTTGGCCATTCCTTGACTCCTTCGTGATTGTGTTTATTGATGATATCTTGGTGTATTCCAAGAGTATAGAGGAGCATGAAAGCCATCTTCGTAGTATTATTAGGCTGTTGAAGAAGCATAGCTTGTTTGCTAAGTTTTCGAAGTGTGAGTTTGGTTGGATTCTGTGGCATTCTTGGGCTATATTGTGTCTAAGGATGGGATTATGGTTGATCGACAGAAGATTGAGGCTATGAAGGGTTGGGCGAGGCCCACTACTGTTACCGAGGTTCGTAGTTTTATGGGTTTGGCCAGCTACTACCGCCGCTTTGTGAAGGGTTTTGCTGCTATTGCATCGTCTTTGACCAGATTGACTCAGAAGGATGTTCCCTTCCAGTGGTCCGATGATTGTGAAGAGAGCTGCCAAAAGCTCAAGACCCTTTTGAATTTAGCCTTGATCTTAGCATTACGCAGGGACGGTAAGGATTACGCGATCTATTGTGATGCATCCCATATGGGTTTGGGTGTTCTGTTGATGCAGAAGGGTAGGGTGATAGCCTATGATAGCTTATGCTTCCCGTCAGTTGAAGATCCATGAGAAGAATTACCCTACCCATGATTTGGAGTTGTTGGGGATGGTCTTTGCTTTGAAGATTTGGAGACATTATTTGTACGGTGTCTATTGTGAGATTTTTATCGATCACCATAGCCTTCAGTATGTGTTTACCCAGAGAGATCTTAATTTCAGGGAGCGTCGAAGGATGGAGCTCCTGAAGGACTATGACATCTCTATTCTTTATTATCCCGGGAAAGCCAATATTATGGCTGATGCCTTGAGTCGCAAGGCAGTGAGTAAGAGGAGTCTAGCTCGTTTGATTGTTTCCGAGTGTCCGTTGGCCATGGAGGTTTAGACTCTGGCCAACAGTTTCATTCGCCTTGATATTTCTACCCCAGCCATGGTTTTGGCTTGTATAGAGGCGAGGTCATCTTTGTTGGATCAGATTAGGGCTCATCAGTTTAGGATGCTCAGTTGAGCATGATTCAAGATAGAGTTTTGAGGGGTGAGACCAAGGAGGCCATGATTGATTCCGAGGGCATTTTGAGGATTAAGGGGCGAGTGTGCGTTCCTCGTGTTGGTGATTTGATTCAGTTGATTTTGACTGAGGCTCATAGCTCTCGATGTTCCATTCATCCGGGGGCGACTAAGATGTATCATGATTTGAGGCAACACTATTGGTGGCGTCGGATGAAGAGAGATATAGTTGATTTCATGGCTAAGTGTGGAAATTGTTAGCAACTAAAGTATGAGCACTAGGGACCCAGCGATGTACTTCAGAGGATGCCCATTCCCGAGTGGAAGTGGGAGAGAATTGCCATGGATTTTGTTGTGGGTCTTCCGAAGACCCTGGGCAAGTTTGATTCTATTTGGGTGATAGTTGATCGGTTGACTAAGTCCGCTCATTTTGTTCCGGTTCAGATTTCTTATACCGTGGAGAAGTTAGCCAAGTTGTACATTCGGGATATTATGAGGTTGCACGGGGTCCCTATTTTTATTGTATCTGATCGGTGTACTATCTTTACTTCCCATTTCTCGAGGGCTTTTCATGAGGAGTTGGGTACCTGATTGGATCTTAGTACAGCTTTTCATCCCCAGATCGATGGGCAGTCTGAGCAGACCATTCAGGTGCTCGAGGACATGTTGAGAGCTTGTGCTATTGATTTTGGCGGTCATTGGGATCAGTACTTACCATTGGCAGAGTTTCGTATAACAACAGTTATCATTCGAGTATTGGCATGACGCCTTTTGAAGCTTTATATGGTTGGAGATGTAGATCTCCAGTTGGTTGGTTTGATGGGTTCGAGGTTCAACCTTGGATTACGGATCTGTTGAGAGAGTCCCTTGATAGAGTGAGAGTTATTCAGGCCAAGCTTTTGGCAGCTCAGAGTCGGTAGAAGATGTATGCAGACCAGAAGGTCCGAGATCTAGAGTTTCTTGTTGGAGACTGGTTCTATTGAAGATTTCACTCGTGAAGGATGTTATGAGGTTTGGGAAGAGGGGTAAGTAGAACCCAGGTATATTGGCCCATTTGAGATTGTAGATCATGTGGGCGATGTAGCTTATGAGTTGGCCTTGCCGCTAGGCTTAGCGGGAGTTCATCCAGGTTTTTATGTTTCTATGCTGAAGAAGTACCACGCCGACAGTACTTACATTGTTCGTTAGGATTCAATATTGTTTGATGAGAATTTGACCTATGAGGAGGAACTTATTGCGCTCTTAGATAGGCAGGTTCAAAAGTTGAGGTCGAAGGAGATTGCTTTTGTGAAGGTGCAATGGGAGCATCGTACTGTTGAGGATGCTACTTGGGAGATTGAGTTTGACATACGCAGCCGATGCACCCAGTTGTTTGCTAATTCAGGTACTTTCCCGCTCTTTTCCTTACTTTGCTCGAGGACGAGCGATGGTTTAATTGATATCTGATGTAACGACCCGCTTGGTCGTTATAGTCTTTTCAAAACTTTGGATCCTTCCCCGAGATTGGTTAGCTCACTTTAGACCCGAGGGGACCGTTGACATGCTTCCCGATGTGTTCGGGATTGATTTTGGTGACTTTTTGAGAAAATTGGCTTTAAGCGAAAAAGAGTTGACTCAAAGTTGATGTCACCACCCATTCGCTGAGTCGTGACAAGTGCCTGGCCAATACTGACCAAACACCCCTACTCTCATACCTGTACCTTACTGGACAAGTGAGTGGTCCATAAGACTCAAAGCTGAACCATACTAACTCATATCAGGATAACTTTAAGGACTATCAATTATCTGTGCATATAAGCATATATGTATATATATATATATATATATAGAAAATAACCTCTACTGGAGTACCAAACTGTAGAAAGGACGGTACAGGGCCTCGCCGTACCCGTGTACATATACATCTAGACATAACATACCAAAACAGACAGCAGCTCCGGATCAAATGGAGCGCACCAACAACAGCTGGGAAGAGACTCTACTGAGCTGGACCGCCTCTCTGTCTATCTATACCTGAGGGCATGAACGCAGCCCCCCGAACAATAGGGAGTCAGTTGGGATAATGTACCGAGTATGTAAGGCATAAGAGTAACATACACATAGGATTCATGAAGCAAATCTGAAACTCGAAAGCTAAACTGACTGACTGAATGCATTTGTAAGTCTAATTATTTGGACATATCTGTGTGAATGCATCTATATGTCTGACTATCTGAACATATCTGTATATCTCTGCTTACTGAAAATGCCTCTGCGGGCGTATGATATGCATAGGTCATAGTGCCGAGGAATGTATGGCCCGATCCATATCGCATATAACAGTGCCGAGGAACGTACGACCCGATGCATATATCATATAGGCCCCTTCAGGCATAGTAGCATAATGGCCCCTTCGGGCATAATAGTGTAATGGCCCCTTTGGGTATCATAATCATCATCACTGTGCACCAGCTGATCAGGTGGTAATCCGTATATAACGCCTCGCCCTTTCCCCATACCCTACATACATATAATATACTCATATATAACGCTTTCTGGTCACGGGTCAATATGCATATATGTAAATGAATGCAATGCATAAATGTGAACTAACATAATCATGATACACAACTCAGGACCCATGAACACAAAGGACAATCATAAGAGGGGTATAGGAACATCAAAGACTGAAGTACTCCTAGTGCTTCTAAGAGTAGAGTAATATGAAAGCTCGTTTACTCGTTGTTCGCTTGTATCATAGGATCATGCCAAATAAGAAAGAAAGGGAAAGCCTTAACATCCCTTTTGTCCTTCTTAACTACTTACGCTTATCCTTCCAAGCTCACAATCTACATTCAAGAATATTTATACCAATGTTAGGCTTATCTTTATATACTTGTCTTAAGCCTTCAAATGAAATCTATTTAGAATCTGCCGAAATTCGGGCAACATCTCTCCTGTTTGTATCCCTAGCCCGAAATTAAATACCAACGACCACAACAACAACAACAACACTAATATCACAACATCATCATCGATACTAAAATACTCCATAAAACGTCCCATATGATGTTCATCCGATTTCTCAACCAACTACTTTATTATACGACCATTTCATCGCTCTATCTCCGTAAATAAACCTAAAGTAATATCAATAGGGAGAGATTCATACCTTATTCTTACTAGGACAGCAATATCTTCAGTGTTTGCCTAGAATCCAAACCAAATCCACCGCAAAACAATACTACAAATCACAACTACGCGCTATCCGAACCTAAACTAATATTCCGCCACTTGAAAATCACTCAGTTTATAATATCCTCACACCCTCATCTGTTTTTTGAGTTTTTTGGGAAATATCTGGTGAAAAAGAGGGGGTTTACCCTTTATATAGGGGGTCAAAGTCGGTGGATCCGACTTAATAATTGACCTTCGCGAACGCGATGGTCTGGAATTTCTATGGCCATTGCGAACGCGAAGGGCAATTCTGCCCAGTTCGCCCAATTTTTCATCTTCCGCCCATTTGAACTGTAATCCTTCCAATACTTCTCATACATGATTGTACACCCTTATAACCATAAAATAGGCGCATATCACTCCAGTACAAGGAGAAAATTCACGATCATATTATACGGTCCGTAACACTTGGCCGTATTTCTTCATCTTCAAAACTTGACTTTCTACCTCAGTTGATATATGCTAAAATATGTGTTGAAATACGACCCATATCACAAGACACGGTCCGTAAAAGTTGTCTGTATTTTACCATCTTTCTTCTTCAACATTCTGTTTCCACCTCTTCTTATTTACGATCAGAATTACGGTCCGTATAAGATTATATGGCTCATAAACTTTCATCATCAGTGGTGAATTGTGCAATTTCTGTGCTTTTGTCCTTTAACTCCTCAATTACCTGCAAAACAATAAAAATACATCAAAATGACACATACTTGCTTAAAAACAAGTAAAACTTCTCGTAAAAAGGTATTAGATGTGCCATAATTTCACGGCACATTAACACGCCCAACTTAAAGTCTTTGCTTATCCTCAAGCAAGTAAAACAACACAAATGACTCAACTAACTTAGGTATAATAGAGTAAAAATGTCTACAATGGTTTTAGCTAAGAACTACCGGCATGCATTCCTTTCACAACTGACCCTCTCAATTTAAAACAATTCAAACCGGATGTATCACTCAAAACATGTTACGACTCACAATGACGGTCTTTCAACTTCCTCAAGTCGTGAAAAATGATCTGCTACCTGATTTTCGAACCCCTTGCGATCTTTCACCTCGAAGTCAAACTCTTGCAACAACAGGACCCATCTAATCAATCGTTGCTTTGCATCTTTCTTCGCCATCAAATACCTCAACACTGCATGATCAGTGTATACCACTGCCTTGGACCCTAACAGATAGGCCCTGAATTTCTCGAACGTAAAGACTATAGCAAGCAGCTCTTGCTAAGTAAGAGTGTAATTCATCTACGCCCCATTGAGTGTTCTGCTGGCATAGTAAATTGGGTGCATGATCTTATTATGCCTCTGGCCAATCACAGCACCAATAGCAAAACCACTCGCATCACACATCAGCTCAAATGGGAGTGGCCAATCTGGTGCAACAATAATAGGAGCAGAAGTAAGGCGCTTCTTCAACTTTTCAAACGCCTTCAGGAATTTCTTATAAAACTCAAACTTAGCCTCTTTTTCAAGAAGCTTGCATATGGGATTCGCAATTTTGGAGAAATCCTTAATGAAACACCGATAGAAACCAGCATGCCCCAAGAAACTTCGAACTCCTTTTACAGAGATAGGTGGAGGAAGCTTGCCAATGACATCAATTTTTTCTTGATCAACCTCAATCCCCTTCTCAGAGATTTTGTGACCGAGGACGATCCCTTCTTTCACCATAAAATAGCACTTCTCCGAATTAAGCACGATATTAGTCTCTTCACATCTCTTTAGCACTCGACCCAGATGATCAAGATACTCATCAAAAGAGTCTCCTACCATAGAAAATTCATCCATGAAAACCTCCAAGAAGTCCTCAACCATATCTGAGAAAATACATATCATATACCGCTGAAAAGTAGCCGGTGCATTACAATGACCAAACGGCATCCTGCTGAAAGCAAACGTCTCATAAGGACACGTGAATATATTCTTCTCCTATTCTTCCAGAGCAATGTTAATTTGGTGTCACGACCCAACCGGAGGGCCATGACGGGTACCAGGAGCTAACCTACCGAGCACCTCTTAACATACTCTCATAATCATATCTAGGTGAGCCACATGGCTAACTCATAATTACCATGAACTAAAAAGGCACACGTTCCATCGAACATAGGCACATCTATATAAACATCATTAACTATGCCCGTATATAAAAGCCGACAAGGCTACCAAAAACGATGTACAAAATATAAACCGATAAGGTTATAAGATATCTAGCTATGTACAGCTGTCTACAAGCCTCTACATGGAGTATGTAATATCATAAAAATGGGACAAGACTCCGCCATGCCCAAATATGTGCACAAAAGAATAGTACCAACTAAACTGCAGCTCCGGATCAAATGGAGCACCTCTATGCAATCACTGATGAAGCAGCCTAGGGGTCTGGTCTGTCTCCCTGTCTACCTGAGGGCATGAACGCAGCGTCCAAAAATAAAAGGAAGTCAGTAAGAATAATGTACTGAGTATGTAAGGAATGAATAGCAACATGATGGAAACATGAAGATAACATAATATAAAGAGAACAAGTTATACCTCTTAAGACGAGTGTCAGGCATACCTAACCTTTCTCTAAAGGAAACATTTCATACACATATATATAATGATACTATACCCGGCCATATAGGCTCGATGTATCCCGTACCTGGCCATAATAGGGCTCGGTGGTGTCCATACCCAGCTATAATAGGGCTCGGTGTCGTCCATACCTAACTGCAGTGGTGTGCACAACGGTTATCGTACCCGGCCATATAGGCTCGGTGTCAGAAAATAGCTATATATATGGCATACATGAGAATCCACGAGAAGCATTACAATTCTATCGGAGTGACATAAGGTCGATGAGCCTTCGATTTCCATTATGGAGACATCATCATCACTATACCTTTCCTTAAAGGGTCAACTACCATAAAATGAGATCAATGACGATGACCAAGATAAAAGATATCATGAGAACTTTGAGAATCATTAGCTTCTAGCATTTCTAGGAAATAGGACATTATGGATATCATGGATGGGTTCACAATAAGGAAATCATGCCTTTAGGAAGAAAGGGTTAGCCTTAACATACCTTTACGTCTCCTTAAATACTTAACGTGCTCCTCCCAAGCCCGCAAATCTACAATCAAGAGGATTCATACTAAGGTTAAGTCTTGAAAACACTCTTAAGTTCAAACTAGTGTAATTAACGAGCTAGCAAAATTTATGCAGCACTTCCCCTATTTTATCGACTTCCACCAAATTATAAAAAAACTCCCAAACAATAATAATAACATCCACAGTACCATAATAAAGAAGTTATATTCAATTTAATCTCAAATTTATCCAAAATCCTCTTTCAAATTCACCTTATAGTCATCAGCTTCACTTTAACACTTTATGACTTCTCTTCTATGATTCTTTCCTCTCCAAAAATCGCTAAACCTTTAAATGAACTTAATCATATAAATAGGATGAAGGCCATACCTTGTAATGGAAGAAATTCGCCTTACTCAACTCCTCCAAGATCATGCTCTCACCACCTTGGGCACAAACAAGAACAATCACCTTCCATGGATTATCTTGATGTTTTGATATTTGATCTTCTATCTTGATGGTATGGAAGGTTTTTGGAGTATTTTAGAACCTTCAAGAACTCTCAAAGACTCTCTAGAAACGTGGGAAAATAAGTGTGGGAGGTTGATATGAAAATGGGATCTTTTAGGATTTAAAAAGGTGTCAAATTCGCCCCCCCCCCCCCCTCCTGGCATCAATTTGCGGTGGAGATGCGGCTCAACATAATAGATATACGGCCGCATCTCCCCTACTATTCTTGGGTATGAGGTTAGGTAGTGAGTCCAGAAAATTTGGTGAGTTTGTGGCCAATATGCTGCACAGCAAACTCAATTTGCGGCAGCATATTGGTCCACAACTCCAGTTTTCGCGAAAATGCGTTCTTTTTGATTCGTTTGACCTCCAATCCTCATGGAACCTTCTTGGAACTTGTACAAAACTTCATTAACCATATAAGGGGACCTATATCTCCCTCACAAGGAAAATATAAGTAATGTATAGCTCAAATGATACGAAATCTTCCCAAAACATGACTCAAATTCCAATCTTTCAACAAACTTACTTCCGCCGCTTCGTATGACTCAGAAACCTTAAGGTACTGATACGCTCAAATTACACCTATGAGTGGCGTAAAGTGGTCGTTGTCAAATATAATAACCCAAACAAGGTTGGGGTCGAATCTCACAGGGAATATGGAGAGAAAAGGGTACTAATTGTATGCGATACTAGTCTTTAAAGGCTTTAATCCTATTCCGAATAGTTTGAAATATTTGTTGTGTAATGTAAACGAATACTTTGACTTGAATTGTAATTAATGCGAGAGAGAGACTAAGTTTGTGTTCCCAGCTTTGATTAGCTATTATGCTTCAGGTTTCAATGTGATATACTTCTAATGGTTGTTCTAAGAGTATGCTCTCGATGTCTTAAGGACTTCCTAATGTTTCCCAACAGTTAGGCCGTATTTCCTCTTTATGATTTTTCCAAATGCAAAAGAGTTGAACTCAAAGAGCGACCAATAATGCCAATTAGACTTGTTCTTATTCCTAAGTTAGTCTATTAAATGAGGGTTAACGCCTCGAGTCATTGTTATTCAATCTTACCAATGCTAACTCTCTTTCCCACGAAAAGTTAGTATAATGGCTTAGGCTAATGCTTGCAATCATTACCCAACGCTAAAGCACAAAGATAGAATAAATACCAACAACCATTATACATATATCAATAGTAGAAACCCATCCATATAATACCCATCATGGGGTCCACAACCTTAGAACTAAAATTAGCTACTCATCATTTTGGTTAACAAAGAAAGCTTAAAAGTTAACATAATGTACTTACAATACTAATACAATGTGGAATGAGGGTGAAGTTGATGCTTTAAATGCTTCAACAACTTCACAAATATCCAAGTCTTAAAGTTAATGCTCCCAAAAGATCTGAATTAAATTGTTAAAAACCTAACTTTAAGTATTTATAGGGCCAAAAATCGCGCCAAAGTTCTGGACAAAAACACCCTTCGTGTTTGTCCTTCGATTCCGTCCTTTGTCAGCTTGATATTAGATCAACCGTTACGGCTTCTTGCGACGGACTGTAACACAGGTTACGGTCCGTACCTTCCAGTGGATCAGGTCTTCAGTGCTCAGTGGCCAATGCATTATGCCATGACGTTACGCCTCGTAACCTGGGTTACGGACCGTCCTTCTGGGCGTAATATGTGACATCACGCAGGCTTCTTACTAGAAATTTCCTTCAGATTACGGTACACGTTACAGCCCGTCCTTTTGAGCGGCACGTATGTGGAACTTCCTCTCAGGGTACGAATCACGTTACGGTCCATAACTCGAGTTACGGGCCGTCCTTTTGCTCCAAGTTGTCCGTTTTTCAGCATTTGTTATCATTTCCGTTCCTTAGTCAACCAACCCTACAAAACACCAAAATAACATAAGAAACGATGTAAAAACACTTAAAAACAAGCAACACTTCTAGTGAAAAAGACATAAAATGTGCCGAAATTCACTGCGCATCAGGTACATACTTAGAATTATTAGATGCCCCCCCCCCCCCCCCGCCCTTAAACTTATAAGGGTTTCATGTCCACTTTGAGCTTACGTTAGTTTACTCATAAATGCAAACGACACGAAATTTCCAAGGTGTAACATTTCTCTCTCCTTAAGAACATTCGTCCTCGAATGTTAGACTATTAGGAATTATACAAACTTTTCGCCAGAGTTTCCCCTGTAAATTTGCCACTACCATCCTGTCACAACAATCCAAAACATACAACTCCTCACAGGGCTATAACAACAACAACAATAATGGCCACACATGACCAAGAAATCATAAAAAGAAATCATTAAGCACCTAAAGACAAAGGTGGCTCTGTCTAAACCTCTTCTGGGAGTGGAAACAAATGTAGGTACCTGGACTTCATATCTTTCTCAGCTTCCCAAGTTATTTCTTCCCTATTATTGTTTCTCCATAGAACTTTAACTGAAGCTATATCTTTAGTTCTTAGTCTTCGAACTTGTCTATCTAGGATTGTAATGGGAATCTCTTTGTAGGATAATTGCTCGGTGACCTGGACCTCATTCACATGTACAATTCTGGAAGAATCTCCAATACACTTGTGAAGCATTGATACATGGAAAACTGGGTGGACTGACTCCAAGTCCGAATATAGATCTAACTCATAAGCCACTTGGCCTATCTTGCGTACAATCTTGTAGGGCCTAATATATCGAGGACTAAGCTTCCCCTTTTACCAAATCTCATGATGCCCTTCATTGGCGACACCTTCAAGAATACCCAGTCATTAACATGGAATTCTAAATCTCATCGGCGATTATCTGCATAAGATTTCTGACGACTCTTAGCTGCCAATAATCGATCCTGAATAAGCTTGACCTTTTTCATGGATTGTTGGATCAAGTCTGGACCTATTAACTTAGTTTCTCCCACTTCGAACCACCCAATTAGTGATCCACACTTGCACCCAAATAAAGCCTCATATGGGGCCATTTGGATACTGGAATGATAACTGTTGTTATAAGTGAACTCAATAAGCGGAAGTGATTGTCCCAACTACCTCCAAAATCTAACACACAAGCTTATAACATATCCTCGAGAGTGTGAATGGTACGCTCAGCTTGTCCATTATTTAGGGGATGAAAAGTTATGCTAAGACTCACCTGAGTCCCCAAACCTTCTTGGAAGGACTTCCAGAAATTAGTCGTAAACTGTTCTCCTCTATCAGAAATAATGGATACTGGAACACGATGGAGTCGTACTATCTCTTTGATATAAAGTATTGCATAATCTTCAGCTGAGTATGTAGTTCTGACTGGTAGAAAATGAGCTGACTTCGTAAGTCTATCCACAATTACCCATATAGAGTCATACTTATGCTGAGAACGAGGCAAGCCTGTAATGAGATCCATATTAATCACTTCCCATATCCAAGTCAGAATTTCCATAGCTTGTAACAATCCCCCAGGATTCTGATGCTCAATTTTTACCTGCTGACAGTTCGGACATTGAGCTACGAACTCTGCTATGTCTTTCTTCATTCCGCCCCAGCAATATATGGATTTAAGTTCATGATACATTTTCGTCGCTCCCGGATGAACAGAATAACAGGAACAATGGGCTTCCTCTAAAATCTGGTGACGTAATCCTGCTATATCAGGAACACATAATCTACCTCGACATCTGAGAACTCTATCTGCATAAATCTCAAAGGATGACTTTTTCTTCTGAGCAAGTGTCACGCCCCGAACCATGGCCTGGGCGAAACACGGCACTCGGTGCCTTACTACATGTGACCGAGCGAACCACATGGCTTGCTGAATCAATATGAGATGTATCATAAGAGGAATAAGACATGAATGCATAGTGAGCCTTTGTAAAACATAGTAAGTTATAATATTAAATAGAAATACTTGTTTAAATCATGAATGCGGACAATATCATAAATGAACCAAAATGGTAACCGACTCTGAAAGTCTGACATAATATAATTGACTTGTCTAGACTATGAAACCTCTAACATTAGTCTGAACTACTAATCATAACTGATGGGACAAGGCCCTCAGCATACCTTAAAAGCATAACTGACATAAAAGTAAATAATGACTAAACCCCAAAAAAGATAGGGCTCACCAAAAGCTGATACGTGGATGATCCTATAAAGCAGATGTGTCATCCTGTAAATCCATACCTGCATCGTGAAATGCAAGCCCCAGGCAATAGAAAGCGGACATCAGTACATTGAATGTACTGGTATATAAAGCAACTGAATGGAATAAACATGGTACATGAAATAACATGATAAGTGCTGAAACTGAAACCTGGTCATGAACATGAGTATCTGACATGGACATAATTACATATACATATAAAATATTGGTATAGGACATGAACTGAAATTGAATATAACCTGAACATGAGCATGAAGCATGAGTAAAGTCTGAAAACAGTAAATCAATAGAAATACATGTATATATAACTGTTTGTAACGTGGGGAGTGCTATAATATAATCGACAACATGATCTGGTATGTGCGTCCTACCAGCAGAACACTCACTCCTAGCTAGGGATATGAGATTTAAATAATAATAATAATAATAATAATAATAATAATAATAATAATAATAATAATAATAGTAATACTAGTAATAGTAATGTAAGGATCCAAACTGCATAATGAAGGTGTTGCCTCCTTGCTGACAACCCTTATCCTACGACGGCTACGTAATTTCACGCTTTACTGAGCCTTCTCGGTTAACTAAGCAACTCCTAAACACATGAACATGATATAGTTGGCTAAGAAGCCCATGATTTTCGTGAAATAACTTGTAATCATGATTTCATGAAATTAACTTGTAACATGGTTTCATGAAATGACTTGTAACATAGTGTCATGAAATATCTTGTAAGCATGTTCTGAAGTGATATAACATAAACACGGTTTCATATCAAATAGCTTGTAAAACATGGGTTTGAACAATATAGTTACATAATATACTTGCATGAAAAAGTGTAAATCATGTAGAGCGCTTTCTTGAAAATAACATAATGATTCATAACTTGCATGTAGGAACCCATTGGATGCAAAGTATGGGTTTTCATGGATTTCAGACGGATTCTCAATAATCATAATGAAATATCAAGAACTCAATGAAGAATTAATAATAATTCAATACATAATATAATTATGGGACATGGACCTAGGGTTATCATGAACATGATTAAAAACCCTAGTTTTCGTAAAGATTTAAAAACCCTAGTTTCCGTAAAGATTCATACTTTTATGGGAGAAGAGGCGTGGGGAAGAACAATGATGTTCCCACACGTAGATAGCAACTCTACATACCTTAATTGCTCCAAACACTTGATGAAAATCTGAATCTTTGAAGAAAAATTCCAAAATCTTGAATGTTGAACCTTTATGTGGGTTTTCTTGAAAACCCTAGCTTAGGAACAATGATTTCCTAGTTACATTTAATAAATACATGTTAGAATTGACTTGGAATACTTAGAGTAGGATTATCTTGATGTCTTGGAAGGATGAGAGAGGAAAACCTTCGTTCTAGGGTTTGGAATTGTGAATAATGAAATAAAAGAACTGAAGGCCTGAATTTATACTAAACTGAATCAAAAAATTATATGGTCATTATACGATCCATATAAAGTTATACGGTCCGTATAATATGACCATATTTAATCATGGCACAAAACAAAATTTCGAGCTGAAATTTCACGAAATATGGTCATTTTATACGGTCCGTATAAAATTATATGGACCGTATAATATGATCAGTGAGCGGACTGCTCTGCAACCCTTCAGTAAAATGACTATAACTTTTTGTACAGATGTCTGCCTGACGTCCATAATATACCGTTGGAAAGGTATTTCAAAGGGCTACAACTCTCATCAAGGAAGCTTTCCCAAATTACCAAGTAATTAAGGGGTTATGGTCTCTAGAAGTAAGACTTTCTACAAACTCACTTGAAAACATGTCCCCTAGAGTGGCTTCCAACTTTGTTTTGCCCAAAGACACTTCTTATGACTTGATTAGTTTTCAAAACACTTTCTATAATCCTCATATTGGTTCCATTATATTTTCATCTTTCGAGTCAAACCTTAGCTCGAAGCTACGAGGTGTTATAATATCTCCCCCTTGGGATCATTCGTTCTCGAATGATGGGTCATGGTTAAGAATATGGCTGGACATGGCTTGACTACATGAACGTGACTAACTTGAACACTGAACTGCCATGAATACGTCAATAATAACTTCCTTGAATCCCAGTCTAAAATGAACACATAGATATTAAACTGAAGGAATACATGGATACCATACACGAGGCTTTGGAAAGGAATTCGTGGGCACGAATAACATGAGCACTGGATCACGAGCATAAACATGATACGATTACATGGATGTGAAGAGCATGCCATGGAATATGAATACATGAATGCTGGACGACGAGGATACATGAATGTTGAACTAACGTGAGACCTAAATACGTGAAAACATGGATATCATAACATGAAATCTGAATGTTGAAAACATAAATGTTACAGCAGGAGATCTGTATGCTGAGCGGAGATGGGACCTAAACACTTAGAGGCTTGATAGATGTTCGTATATCACCATGATAGACATATGAAATAGGAGTACGACTTAGGCTTTGAATGTAAGCGCAACTCGGTGCGAATGAGACAGACGAGAGTCATAAAATAGAAATAGGATCCTAACATATAGTGTGAAACTCGAGCATGGCATGATATGAGTACGTTAAATCTGAGTAGAGTACTCCTGAAATAAGCACCATAGGGTGCAGGAAAGGAACTCTTGTTCACTCTGAAACTTAGATTTAATTGATGACTATTTGACGGCCTCACATCAAGAAGGTATGGATATTTCTCGCATTCAGGCCCATTCCCAGAATTTGGAAGAGCGGCAGCAATAACGAAAGAGTGAACGTGAGAATGATAGGGGTTATAGTAAGAGGGATAGATCCTCAGGTCCTGTTAGTGAGTTTAGAGGGGGTCCGAGGCAGCAGTATTCTAGGCACTCAGGCCATTCAGCGACTACTGCACCTTCACGATTTGCGGGCCAGAGATTTGATCGACCTATTCACTTTTGACCGGGTTAGAGTTTCAGAGCTTCGGGTTCTCAACATAGAGGTGATTCAGGCCAGATGAGGCTGCCTTTACCATGTTGTATTCAGTGTGGTAAGCTACATTGTGAACAGTGTCAATTAGGTTCAGATGTTTGTTATGCTTGTGGTCAGCCAGGCCATATTATGCGCGAGTGTCCATTGGTGGTAGAGGTATAGTCCAGCCCACGGGATCGGCAGTTGGTTCTTTATCATATATATGCCCTCCAGGGCAAAGCTCACAGATTCCAGCGGGCCGTGGTAAAGGTAGATGAGCGTCCAGTTCAAGTGGTCCTCAGCACAACATTTATGCACTGGCTAGACGACAGGATCTTGAGTCTTTCCCCGATATTATCACAGGTATATTATCAGTATCTTCTCATGACGTATATGCATTGATTGATCCAGGTTCTATATTGTCATATATTACTCCTTAGATTGCCGATCATATTGGGGTGAAACCTGAGCCAATTAAACCTTTCGAAGTGTCTACACTTGTTGGTGACCCAATGATAGCTAATCGGGTATATAAAAATTGTGTGGTTGTAGTTGCGACCGCCATACCCTGGCTGATTTGATTGAGCTAAAAATGGTAGATTTTGATGTCATTATGGGTATGGATTGGTTGGCCTCCTGTTATGTCAATGTTGATTGCAGGACAAAAATGGTTCGTTTCCAGTTTATGGGAGAACTAGTTTTAGAGTGGAAGGGTAATACAGCATCAATGAGAGGTAGGTTTATTTCCTATCTCAAGGCAACGAAGATGATTGCTAAAGGTTATATTTATCATTTAGTCCAGGTTCAAGAGATAGAAGCAAAGCCACCAACTCTTCAATCTGTCCTAGTAGTGAATGCGTTTCAAGATGTATTCCACGACGAGCTTCCAGGCCTTCCACCAGAATGAGAGATTGATTTTGCCATTGATGTGCTACCAGATACTAAGCCAATATCTATTCCTCCTTATAGAATGGCTCCTGCAGAATTGAGGGAGTTGAAGGAGCAATTAAAAGATTTGCTAGAAAAAGGCTTTATCAGGCCTAGTTCATCACCGTAGGGAGCACCTGTATTGTTTGTAAGAAAGAAAGATGGTTCCTTACGGATGTGTATTGACTACAGGAAGCTGAATAAGGTGACAATAAAGAATAAATATCCATTTCCAAGGATTGATGATTTATTTGATCAGTTGCAGGGTGCCAAAAGGTTCTCAAAGATAGATTTGAGATCGGGATACCATCAAGTGAGATTTAGGGAGGAGGACATTCCGAAGACAGCCTTCAGAACTAGATATGGTCATTTCGAGTTTCGGGTAATGTCATTCGGATTGACTAATGCACCAGCGGTGTTCATGAATTTGATGAATAGTGTGTTCAAGCCTTTCCTAGATTTGTTTGTAGTTGTGTTTATCGATGATATCGTGGTATATTCTCGATCTGAGGCAGAACATGCAGATCATTTACGAGCCGTCCTTAGAGTTCTTCAGACTCGGGAGCTATATGAAAAGTTCTCAAAATGTGAGTTCTTGTTGAATTCTGTGACTTTTCTGGGGCATATTATTTCAGCTGATGGTATTCGGGTGGAAACCCAGAAGATTAAATCTGTGAAGACTTGGCCAAGGCCTACAACACCTACGGAGGTTCGTCATTTTCTAGCTTGGCAGTTTATTACAGAAGATTTGTAGAAGGCTTTTCTTCTATTTCTGCCCCATTAACGAAGTTTACTCAGTAATTAGCTAAATTCTAATAGGTGGATGCTTGTGAGCGCAGTTTTCAGGAGCTGAATGATAGATTGACTTCGGCCCCGGTTCTGACACTTCCAGAAGTATCGGAGGGCTACGTTATTTATTGTGATGCATTAGGCGTTGGGTTAGGTTGTGTGTTGAAGCAGCACGGTAAAGTGATTGTTTATGCTTCAAGGCAGTTGTAGAAACATGAGAAAAAATATCCAACCCATGATCTAGAGTTAGCTGCGGTGATTCATGCATTGAAGATGTGGAGGAATTATTTGTATAGTGTTTATGTAAATATTTATACCGACCATAAAAGTCTTCAGTTTATTTTTAGACAGAAAGAGTTGAATTTACAGCAAAGGTGATGGTTAGAGCTGTTGAAAGATTATGATGTTAGCATCCTATATCATCCATGGAAAGCGAACGTCGTAGCTGATGCTCTTAGCCGTAGATCTATGGGTAGCTTATGTGATATTCAGCCAGAGAAGAGAGAGTTAGCTCGTGAGCTTCAACACTTAGCTAGCCTAGGAGTTCGGTTAATGGATTCCGTCAATATGGGAGTTACCATTCAGAATTCAGCTATTTCGTCATTAGTAGTTGAAGTGAAAGAACGCCAGTATGAGGATCCCATATTAGTTCATTACAGGGATACACTTCCTGTAACACCTCGTAGCTTCGGGCTAAGGTTTGACTTGTAAGATGATAATATAATGGAACCAATATGAAGATTATAGAAAGTGTTTTGAAAACTAATCAAGTCATAAGAAGCGTCTCTGGGCAAAACAAAGTCGGAAGCCACTCTAGGGGACACGTTTTCAAGTGAGTTTGTAGAAGGTCTTACTTCTAGAGACCATAACCCCTTAATTATTTGGTAATTTGGGAAAAAATCCTTGATGAGAGTTGTAGCCCTTTGAAATGCCTTTCCAACGGTATATTATGGAGGTCAAGCAGACATCTGTACAAAACTGTTATATCCCGTATTTTGCGTATTCGGATAATTCAAGATAATTGCGGGAAGTTAAGGGCAAGGCCATATTTTTTATCTTGCTTAACACACAAGTCGTTTGTGAAAATTATTGGTGTGGAAATATTAAGAAGGGCTAGGGGCAAATTTGGAATTAAGGAAATCATTTTTCATGAATTCCAAATCAAAAAAAAATATAATGGACTTGAGCAAAAGGGGCCAAGTGGGCCGTAGGGTGTGGGCCTTGGCCCACATGGAATTAAAATAAATAGCCCCAAAAGATGACTTATTACTCATCTTTTTCACCTTAGAAGATTGGAGAAACTTGGAGAAAAATGGAGAAGGCCATTCGGCCATGGAGCAAAAAAAAATGAACTCTTGGAAATCTTGATCAAAAAATATTTTCTTCTAGCTTTTCTACCAATTGGAAGGTCCTTATTAACATGGAGGAGTTGTTGAAGCAAGTAAACCACTATTTGTTGCAAGACCATGATTCTAGCCAAGTGGGAAATTAAGTGGAAAATGTAAGGTTTACTCCTCTTTTATATGTTATGGATGGTTTGTATGTGTTGTAGAGTGTAGAAATGAATGAATTCATGAAAATATGAGTGTTGGGTTGAAGCCGTGTGGATGGTTGTTTTGTGTAGAAGTGATGAATTAATTTTACTTAGTATTTTAGTGGTTGTTGTTGTAGATTCTATGGTGCAAATGAAAGTTTAATGCTTCAAATTGGTATTGAAATTGTTTGTGGTTTGTTGGAGAAGTTAATGTGATTTGAATGTAGTTTCTTGTATTTATGGAGAATAATGTTGCTAGCATGTGAATTGTTGATGTAGTTTATGAATTTGGAAGGAAAGAAAATATATTGTCATTGTTCTTGTTGAATTTGGAAGGTTTCGGGTGAAGTGGTATGTTGGTTGCATTGTTTGAAGTGTTCTTGAATCATGTTAGAATGATTTCGAATTAATACTTGAATGTGAAATCATCGATGTTAGCTTGACTAGGTGTGGTTGAATTGAATATAAGAGAAATGCCGTCGAATTGTGTAGAAAGGATTGCGAGTGATAGAATGCATTTGAAATCATTGTTGAAGTTGGAGATATGATTGTTGGTATTGTTGTTGATAATTTGGCCGAGTTGAATTCTCGGATTTTTTGTTGATAAATTGGCCGAGTTAGATTCTCGGGGATGATGTATTTACAGGGGAAATGCTGCCGAAATTTCGGCAGAATATAAATGAATTCATTTGAAGGACTAAGACAAGCATATGTCGATGAGTCTAATGATTATGCCAATTCTCTTGAATGTAAACTAGCAAGTTTGGACGAATGAGCGTAGCTAATTGGACGTGGGATAGGTATGTAAAGCTCACCTTTTCTTTCTCTTGGCATGTCCTAGAGCTAAGTAAGCTATGATACTTATCTCGGGGTAACTCTATTCTTGATTCCGAGCTTGTTAATGCTTCTTATTCACTTCTTGATGTGAGTGTACTTAGTATAGCCGATCTTATTGTATGATTGAATAACAAGAACAGTTTAAAGAGTTCTGTAAGTGGTAATGTCCCTAACTTTCGTAGACGGTCTCGGATTGCTTGAAAATGGCCGTAGAGGTTTCTATAATGAATAACGATACTTGAAAGGTACTTGGTATGGTTGTTGCTCTAATTTTCCAAAAAAAATAGCTTCTGAAACGTTCGTAGAAGGTTCTCTACTTCGAACGCTCATAACTTTCTTATACTAAGTCGGATTGACCCGAAACGTGTTTATGATCTGTGACAAGTACGAAGCGTAACGATACCCATAATGAATCCATTCCTAGATGTAGGATATCCTGAGTTCTTTGACCTCTTGAGCCCGAAGGGGCATTCTCAAGTTGTGCGATTCCATAATTATGTCTAAATCCCGAAGGGGACATTCATAAGGTCTTTCTTTTACCTATGCATTTTACATTTAAATTTGTGAGTCTCGAATGAGACAAATGAAAAGGGTTTGATTTCATACATGACGTTCATAATAGTTTTTTTTTTCTATATGATTTCATGACACGACTGAGCGTGCTGTATAACGTATGGCCTCGGCTTAAGTCTGAGTGTGCTATGGCCTCAGCCTATTCCTGAGTGAGCTATGGCCTCAGCTGATCACTGAGTGTGCTATGGCCTCAGCTTATGCCTGAGTGTGCGATGGCCTCAGCTTATGTCTGAGCGTGCTATATAACATATGGCCTCAGTTTATGTTATGCCAATTGTGTTGTGCATATGATTTTACTAATGATTTCGAGAAAACTAGTTTTATACTAAAGGAAATATAAAGTTTGATTTTCAAAACCACTCCGAAGGGGGTGCGAGATTTTACTAATTAGATTTTCAAAACCACTCCGAAGGGGGTCCGAGATTTTACTAATTAGATTTTCAAAAACAATCACTCCGAAGGGGGTGCGAGGTTTTACTACTTCATTTCATTTACGACTTATGTTTACTTTCCATATCATTATTATTATTATGCCCGAAGGGGCAAGGATCATTATTATTATGTGGGGACCGGCATGCCCGAAGGGGCCTGGGTAGTATTATGTCGGAACCGGCATGCCCGAAGGGGCCATCATTATTATTATATGCCGGAAGCTGCTGCCCGAAGGGGCCATCATTATTATTATATGCCGGAAGCGGCTGCCCGAAGGGGCCATCATTATTATTATATGCCGGAAGCGGTTGCCCGAAGGGGCCATCATTATTATTGAGCCGGAAGCGGCTGCCCGAAGGGGCCATCATTATTATTGAGCCGGAAGCGGCTGCTCGAAGGGGCCATCATTATTATTGAGCTGAAAGCGGCCGTCCGAAGGGACTATTGTGATATTATATTTATACTGTGGGTTCTAGAATTTGTGTATGCTGTGTTTATATTGTGTATGCTAGAAATTGTGCAAAGTACTATATGGCATGGTTCAAAATGTTGTTCCAAGTACTCCCGGGTTGCTTCTAAACTTGTTTACTGTTATGCCTCTCCTTGTTTATGATTCAGTAATGCTTTACATATTCAGTACGTATTCCGTACTGACCCCCTTTCTTCGGGGGCTGCGTTTTATGCCGCGCAGGTGCATACAGATGAGTAGAGGATATTGCCAGAAGATGTTCCAATTGAATTGGTGAGCTCCATTTCCTCCCGGAGTGTTGCCGATTCAGAGTACTTACGCTATGGTATTTCGTCTATATTAGAGACTTTGCAGACAGCGTCCTGTGGTACGTTTGTCGAGATGTCGACAGAGTAATGTCAGCTGAACCGTTTGTGTATGTTAAAAGAGCATGTATTTTAGATGATTTCAATTGGGTTAAAGTACTTATTTGATTGAAAGTTTTCATAATCTGTATAAAGATAATGACCTCTATTCGGAACATTTTCATGTTTTTAAAAGTTTTTGAAATGACAGGTTTTGGTAAAGCGAACGTTTAAGGGTTCGCTCGACTCTGATGAGAGTCGGGTGCCCGTCATGCCCTATCAAGATGAGGGTGTGACAAAAACGTTATGGCCATTTTATTGAAGGGTTGCAGAGCAGTCCACTCACTGGTCATATTATACGAACGAATTATACGGTCCATATAATTTTATATGGACCGTATAAAACGGCCATATATCGTGAAATTTCAGCTCGACGTTCTATTTTGTGCCATGATTAAATATGGTCATATTATACGGACAGTATAACTTTATACGGACCGTATAAATGACCATATAATTTTCTGACTCAGTTTAGTATAAATTCAGGCCTTCAATTCTTTTATTTCATTATTCACAATTCCAAACCCTAGAACGAAGGTTTTCTTCTCTCATCCTTCCAAGACATCAAGGTAATCCTGCTCTAAGCATTCCAAGTCAATTCTAACATGTATTCATTAAATCTAATTAGGAAATCTTTGTTCCTAAGCTAGGGTTTTCAAGAAAACCCGCATAAAGGTTCAAGATTCAAGATTTTAGAATATTTCTTCAAAGATTCAGATTTCCATCAAGTTTTAGAGCAATTAAGGTATGTAGAGTTGCTTTCTACGTGTGTGAACATCATTGTTCTTCCCCATGCCTCTTCTCCATAAAAGTATGAATCTTTACGAAAACTAGGGTTTTTAATCATGTTCATGATAACCCTAGATCCATGTCCCATGATTATATTATGTATTGAATTATTATTAATTCTTCATTGAGTTCTTGATATTTCATTATGATTATTGAGAATTCGTCCGAAATTCATGAAAACCCATACTTTGCATCCCATGGGTTCCTACATGCAAGTTATGAATCATTATGTTATTTTCAAGAAAACACTCTACATGATTTACACGTTTTCATGCAAGTATATTATGTACCTATATTGTTCAAATCCATGTTTTACAAGCTATTTGATATGAAACCGTGTTTATGTTATATCACTTCAGAATATACTTACAAGTTATTTCATGACACCATGTTACAAGTCATTTCATGAAATCATGTTACAAGTTAATTTCGTGAAATCATGATTACAAGTTAATTCACGAAAATCATTGGCTTCTAAGCCAACTATATCATGTTCATATTTTTGGGAGTTGCTTAGTTAACCGAGAAGGCTCAGTAAAGCCTGAAACTACGTAGCCACCGTAGGATAAGGATTGTCAGCAAGGAGGCAACACCTTCATTATGCAGTTTGGATCCTTACATGCTTATTATTATTAGTTAAATCTCATATCCCTGGCAAGGTGTGAGTGTTCTGCTGGTAGGACGCAAGTACCAGATCATGTTGTCGGTTATATTATATCACTCCCCACGTTACAAGCAGTTATATATACATGTATTTCCAGTGATTTACTGTTTTCAGACTTTACTCACGCTTCATGCTCATGTTCAGGTTATATTCAGTTTCAGTTCATGTCCTATACCAATATTATATATGTATATGTAATTATGTCCATGTCAGATACTCATGTTCATGACCAGGTTTCAATTTCAGCCGTTATCATGTTATTTCATGTACCATGTTTATTTCATTCAGTTGCTTTACATACCAGTACATTCAATGTGCTGACATCCCCTTTCTATTACCCGGGGGCCTGCATTTCATGATGCAGGTATGGATTTACAGGACGACGCATCTGCTCTATAAGATCATCCACGTATAAGCTTTTGGTGAGCCCTATCTCCTTTGGGTTTAGTCATTATTTACTTTTATGTTAGTTATGCATTCAAGGTATGCTGGGGGCCTTGTCCCAGCAGTTATGATTAGTAGTTCAGACTCATGTTAGAGGTTTCATAGACTAGACAAGTCAGTTATGTTATGTCAGACTTTCAGAGTCGGTTAGCCATTTTGGTTCATTTATGATATTATCTGCATTAATGATTTAAACAAGTATTTCAATTTAATATTATGACTTACTATGTTTTATAAAGGCTCACTATGCATTCATGTCTTATTCCGCTTATGATGCGTCTCATAATGATTCAGCAAGCCATGTGGTTCACTCGGTCATATGTAGTAAGGCACCGAGTGCCGTGTTTCGCCCAGGCCATGGTTCGGGGCGTGACAAAGCTTTGTATCAGAGCCCTAGGTTCAAGTGTCTTAGGGAGTCTATGAAACCGTGTCTAGTGGGGTCATTTTTATATGTGTGTGCGCGCCACACATATAAACAGTTGATCATCAAGACATTTAGGATTATCTTACTTCATTCAACTCTAGATCGTGCAATAGAGCTATGTTCTAAGAAATCACTAGAACTCGTGTGTTGTTTCCCATTCTACCGAATACACCTCGTCCCGATGGTTGAGGAAGATGCAAAGCTAATCATTATCGATGTGTTACTTTCAGCTGGAGTCATCAGGGTTATTCTAATTCGTGCCATGAAGCTTAGAGCAGTAAGTAACATTCTCTTTCTATCAAATTCTGAATGCATCGAATGCGTAAGCGGCGAGAAGGAAAATTCGAGACCCAAGGCTTACCAAATGGTGCATGGTATGTTTATCAGGTAATAGTACCATTTTAAAGACAAGTTTCAGTATGGTAGTACATGTAGGTTACATACCTTACATAATAAGTTTATTTGGATACTTTGACCATAGAGCTATAGGATAAGGATGATAGATCAGATTTACGGCCCTACAAGGTAACATGTTATGAAGTTAACCACAGCAGGCGTAAACTGTCCACGGTAGTTTTGAGCAGGAAATAGCCTTAAAGCAAACCACATGTAATACTAGAAAGTCTCGACTTTTTCAAGGATATATATATATATTTCCATATGAACTATGCACATGACTAAGAAGGGACTGAGTACGATAAGAAAACCGCGAGTAGACCATATTGAATTTTTGGAGATAGTTTTAAATTATTTGAGCTCATCCAGATCAGACCTAGAGAATATGATGTTAGTAGGTTACTACAAGGAGTAGATACTATAAGATGACAAGATGTGATAGTTCCCTCTTAGGTTATGTTATAAAGTATTTATCCCTGATGTGTATAGTATGGTATAATTTTGAAAGTGTATAGGGAGTTTGGGGTTAGTTGTTCCAATTTCTCGTTTGAGACAGATGAAATTTCCCTAAGTGTGATCCATGTCTATAGTTCAGAAAGATAGTATACAATCCCAGAATAAAGTCAGATGAGGAGGAAAAGTTAGAAAAAACCTTATGTTTCACTTTAGTACTCAAAGAAGAATTAGAGAATATGATGCTAGCAAGTGGTTAACAGAAGCATAGTAAGTAAGTTTAAGTAGATACAATGAATTAGAAATTTTCAGCAGAGTTAATAGAAGTACGATTTGGGTTACTTAGTCAAGTTAACACTAGTGAGTGGGTCGTACGGTACACTATTAGACGGCGTGTACCGAAGGCGTGTACCGAAGGCGTGTCAGAACCCAAAGGGTTTAAGTTAAATTTGAGGTATACAAATTGGTGAAAGAAGAAAACCATCTAAGCATTAGGAAGTGGCTCGTACGGTACACTATTAGACGGTTTTGTAACAATTTACAATGGATGAGTTAGCGTGGTTTTAAGAGAAAGGATTTGTGGAAGTTCCTCTTATGTGAGGGCTAGTAGTGTATTCTCGATGCGGGATCGTATTCGTGGTAAGTGTTTGATGTTATGAGTAATATCGACCGGATATTATAGGAATACTTTGGGGATATTAAGGACTTGGAAATGGTTGTGCTGAGTTGGCCCAAGAGGTTGCGAGGTCTGATACTTTCAGAAAATTTATGGGCATATCGAGGTGATGTAATGATAGGTTCGAGGGTTAAAGGATTATTATATGAGGCTTTAGGTCTTACGTCAAAAAGTTCGGGGTTGTATCGGATTTGCGTGTCGGGAAAAGGTTGAGAAACATGAAGATTGGAACCGTAAGGTATAGCTCTTCGGTACTAAGTTAATAACTTAGATATGACACAGCTGGTGGAGTCGAGGGTGGTAGACAGGATTTGTTATGCGTGAGGAAGAGATTAGAATTGGCCGCCACATATATGCGATAGGGCTATGATTGGTTTCGAAAAGTCGGAGTTAGTTCAAATGACTATTAGTGATATTCGAGAGTTGTGCATTCACTCAGGGTCAGGAGTGTTCTGTTACACCTTGGAAAATTTTGCGCTACCAAGGTCGTAGCCAGCTTAGTATGGCCTGAGGAAGAGCAAAGTTATGCGAGGATTGAGGAGGAAGGTTATATTATAAGATTGTAATAATGGTATACATATGACATTTAGAGACTATATGGGTTGAATTGGTTCATATGTCACTTACCGAAATGCCCTCGTTGCTGTAAGATAAGTGGGTACCACACAGTGGAGTTTTATAAAGGACATATGAAGAGATATATGAGTAGTACATGGAAAGTTGAGCAAGTCCTAAGAAGGATCCATAAGCCAAATATGGGCATAAGCCATCCAAAAGGACGATTTAAGGAAACATTTTCGGATGATCTGATTTGGAGGGGCCACAACGCCATTATAAGTTTGGAATTTGGAAAAACACTAAGAATGAAAGTTGTATATAATTGAAAGATCTTTCCAGCCATAGGTCTTGTTCCCTCACACAATATTGGGATCAAGGTTTATGACCTTTTTACTGAACGAAACGACGCTGACAACTTCGGAAGAAGCTTTGAGTTCCACGACCATGTTTCACGGTCCGTGAAAATTTCCACAGACCGTATATTGGTCCGTGGAATACCCAGAAGAGATGATGACTGGCCAGTCGTGAACCACGACCAGTTCCACGAACCCTGAAGTGTTCCACGGACCGTGAAAGTGTCCGTGGAAGTTCCGACGAGCTGAATGAGTTCTGATTATATATGTGTGATCCCACTTCATTTATTTTATTCCACACACACTTGTTCATCTCTCAAGACCTATATAAGGTTCCACAAACATCATATACAAGAAATCAAAGGAAATCCATGATCAATTACATCAAACCAAGTGAATCAAATGTAAGAAACTCATTAAAGTTCATCCAAGACAAGGAATCCAAGTGAAGGTGAAACTAGGGTTTTGCTCAAGTGAAGTGTTTGCGCTCAAGGTTCATTCCTACACCATCTAAGGTAAGTTTTATGGTATTTAAATGTTGTTTAAGGTATTTGGAAGTTGAAACACTTGGATTGTAAAAGGATATAGAAAATGGGTCATGAAAGGGTGAATAGTGTCATTTTGAGTGGTAACTTGAATTGAGTTATGATTATTGATGTGTTGTGATATAGTTATTTTATAAATGATATTAAGGACATGGGATAAGCATTATATGTGAAGAAACGTACTAGTATACTATGACCATGATTATGGGTGAATTGAGGTGGAATTGTGAAACGAGGGTAATGTAGATGAATGAAGATTGTGGTTACGATATTGTGAATGTTATTATAAATGTTTGGGAGTTGATATACAATATGGGAAAAGTTGTCTAAATAAAGGAAATGCTGCCCAATTTTCTCTAGCTTTAGTAAGCACGTTCATGTAATCGATTAGCTAATGCGAATGCGAATTCTCTTGAAGGTAGAAACATGAGCATCGAAGGAGGACAACCAAGCGATGGAAATTGTTAAGCGAAAGAGGTATGTATGGCTAGTCCTTTCTTTCTAAGGCATGAATCTTATGGTACGAATCCTCCTATCTCTCCATGATTTTCCTACATATTGGGAACTATGAATCTACGAGTATAAAGAACTTCATATGGGATAAGATAAGAGGTATGCTACGAATGCGATGATGATGATGATGAGTCTATGTATAAAGATTCTAAGGCCTATGATATTATGATTCTACAAGGCTAATGATCCATATTACGATCCATTGATGTTGTTCATTGACTACACTCACCTTATATGCTAATTCCTTCAAGGTGAGGCATAATGCTTATGAATGCTCCATAATGGAAGCGGGGGCTCTCGACCTTATGTCACCCCGACATTGTTATAGATTGTCTATAAGCTTTAATACATGTCCTATGACCAATGTTCCGAAAAGTTACGAGTCTATGTTCATAGAGGATTTCACATGTGATAAAGGTAAGAGATATGCTATAGATATGACGATGGTAACGATGAGCCTAAGTTAGAGATTATAAAGGCTATTATGCGATATTATTACGAAGTTCGTGCTACGAATACGATGCGATTCTCATAGATTGTCTATAAATCCAAATGTATGCTCCATGAAAGGTTATGATAAGTTTATGAGATATATGTGATGATAATGATGACGATGATAATAGTGATGACGCTAAAGATATTTATGGGCTTTTATGTATGTATATATATATATATATATATATATATGTGTGTGTGTGTGTGTGTGTGTGTGTGTGTGTGTGTGTGTGTGTGTGCGTGTGTGTGTTTGTGTGTGCTTATGTATGACTATTATGAAACCCTGAGCTTATAAGGCTGGGTAGAATATGTATACATTTATGTAACACGCGCACACCTCTGCAGTTGAGTACGGATAACCCTGAAGTCTTGGTAGGGCCAAGTAGATATAACCCTGAAGCCTTGGTGGGGCCAGGTAGATATAACCCTGAAGCCTTGGTAGGGCCAGGTAGATATAACCCTGAAGCCTTGGTAGGGCCAGGTAGATATAACCCTGAAGCCTAGGTTGGCCAGGTATGTATATGATATAATTATGTATATGCTATGATTATATATATGATATATGTATGAAAATCCCGGAAAATATGTAGGTGATATTGTCGAGCCACTACGTGTCCGAATGCGGATAACGTTAATGTGTATGAGCAGATACGGTATTATGATATATGTATGATACGGTGATGTATGCGCTATGATGATACATGTACTGTGATTATATATGATATAGGCATGAAAGGTATCCTCCTTTAAAAGATTCGCGGGTTATGTCTACATCTTATGTCCTATGATTTCTCTAATATGTTCATTTCATCCATGCTTTACATACTCAGTACAATATTCGTACTGACGTCCGTTTTCTTTGGATGCTGTGTTCATGCCCACAGGTAGGAGACCCAGATTTGTAGAAGCCCATAAGCATAGTTTCGAAAGCACTCCATTATTCCGGAGGTGCCATTGATTTACCATTTTTTTTGTACATGTGAGTTTTGGGCACGACGGGGTCCTGTCCCGTCCATATGTCTAGTACTCTAGTAGAGGCTCGTAGATACGTATGTGTGGGTAGTATGGTCTCACGATTTTGATAAGTGTATATATGTATATATGTATGTGTGTATTATTTTGATAGCCGAAGGGCTTATGTATATAAAGGTAATTATATTTTCAAATGAAAAATGATTTTTCTATGATTTGAGTATGAATTTGATGAATGAGCGCTTATCGAGTATGATAATTAGCAGAATGAGCGGTGCTCGATGGATAGCCCAGGGTACCCGTCACGGCCCCTAGCCGGGTCGTGACAAAAGTGGTATCAGAGCAGTTCAGTCCTAGGAAGTGTCTACGAGCCGTGTCTAGTAGAGTCATGTTTATGGTGTGTTGCGCGCCACATCTATAAACAGGAGACTACAGGGCATTTAGGATGGTTACTCTTCTTTCATCTCTAAGATCGTGCGATAGAGCTAAGCCGTAGGAAATTAGATTCCTTATATTAACCCCTGATTGCAGCAGAAGAATGGTAATGATAGAAGAAAGTGATTGATGACATTGAAAGCTACGAAGGTAAGCCCCTTCGTTGAGGCTACGTTATCGAAATATGTAATACTATGACGATGAATTGATTGTCGTGAAAGTAAGTCAATGTTCATATGATAGAGAAATTGATTAAATGTGCCTCTTGATGATAAGTTCAGCTATAAGTTGAGAACACAGCAAATTGAATGAATCAGAACAAAGGTAAGCGACAGTACGAAAGATATGTGTCGAATAAAGTAAGAATATTGAGATATGATTGAAATGTAAAGCTAAAGGATGAAAGAGAAAGTAAATAGGAAGAGGTAACAGGGCAGATCGCTACGGGATCAGGTACATCTCAAAGTGCGATATATGAGGTAAGTTTCGACATCTTTGTGCTTTTACTTGAAAGTGGGAGCCCTGTGTGGCTGAGATATGTCGTATATATATATGCCCTGTGAGGCATTATTGGTATTTGTTGCATGAATGTTTTGAGATAGTAAGAAATATAGAGGAAACTCTGCCGAAATTTTCCTAGAATCTAAAAGAGATAAGGTATAAGCCTGTAATATGTCCTGGCGGGAAAAGATGATGTGCAAAAAAATAATGGCAGGACGAGATTAAGCTAAGAGTATCGTTAACAACTACACGAGGTGAGTTAACACTATTGAATTGATAGTAACAATAGTTATAAGGTCGACATTGATACGGTAAAGGGAATGCTAGAGTAAATTTGGGAGATTGGTAGCACTAAAGCATGACATAGGAGAAAAAGGGTAACTCCAATAGAGTGTGATACTGAAGTATTGATTAGAGGGATTAGCACGAGAAAGATACGATAAGTTTATTAGCAAAATAAAGCAGCAGCGTCACGGAGACAGAGGTACGAATATGAAGGGCTATAATGAATGTGAACACATTGGTGAGATGATTTATGTGGTTAGTGAAATAGGGATAATCAGAAAGAGTAACAGGTTAAGTATGCTTACTTCGTGAGGTTTATTCTGTTTCATAAGCGGAATTGTGAATGAAATCAAAAAGTGTCACCCTATTGCATTGATTATGATCAAGGTATAATGAGAACGTAACAAGAATTTCAATACAAGTGTAGCGCGTAAAGAGAATACGAGTGTAGAGATTGAAATAATGGACTCTAAGATGTGACAGATATAGACTATAAAACAAAGAGTGAGAGCTATGCAGAAATGAGTCTAATGACTAGTAAATAAATGAATACGAATTGAGCAGGCATCTGACACTGTACTGGAAATCATCCGCGAAGACCTTGAACCACGTGACATTGGGAGCAAATAACTCAAGGGTTATTATAAAGGATGGCGATGCGATACTAGAATGGAGACAAAGGCACTAATGGTAGAGTCGTTGTAATGATATTGTGACTTCTAAGCGACAATTGAGAAAGGGACTTAAGGTTTTCTATAGCAGGATGTAAGATATGATAATCAAGGGAAAAATAAAGGAAGGAAGAGAGCATGACGAGATAAGTTACTACAGATAGACAAAAGAGTTTAGGTATATATAATCAACGAGCCTAGCCATGGTCGAGTACGCGAGACGCCCAACCTTCGTGGTCGGGCATGCTATGTAAATGATATGTATGTGAATATGACTATGGATACGATATGTAAATGAGTACGATTAGGGATACAGATCTGAATACATGTATATGTATAGATGTGCATGTACTCGAATCACGCAAGGACGATTATGTAACTTGCAAGTATTTATGCGTCGCCAATGAAACCAAGTGGGTACTTAAAAGGAGGAGTAAGAGGTAAGCAAGAATGGTGTGGTCATGATACTCCGGGGCAGTTGAAGGAAAATATATGGCGAAATTTTCGTAGGATTCCCGAGTGTTTAACATTCGAGGACGAATGTTCCAAAAGGGGGGAAGAGTGTTACACCTTGGAAAATTTCGCGCTACCAAGGTCGTAGCCAGCTTAGTATGGGCCTGAGGAATAGAAAAGTTATGCGAAGATTAAGGAGAAAGGTTATATTATAAGAGTGTAATAATGGTATACATATGACATTTGGAGACCATATGGGTTGAATTGGTTCATATGTCACTTGCCGAAAAGCCCTCGTTGCTGTAAGCTAAGTGGGGACCACACAGTGGAGTTTTATAAAGGACATATGAAGAGATATATGAGTAGTACATGGAAAATTGAGAAAGTCCTAAGAAGGACCCATAAGCCAAATATGGGCATAAGCCATCCAAAAGGACGATTTAAGGAAACATTTTCGGATGATCTGATTTGGAGGGGCCACAACGCCATTATAAGTTTGGAATTTGGAAAAACACTAAGAATTAAAGTTGTATATAATTGAAAGATCTTTCCAGCCATAGGTCTTGTTCCCTCACACAATATTGGGATCAAGGGTTATGACCTTTTTACTGAACGAAACGACGCGGACAACTTCGGAAGAAGCTTTGAGTTCCACGACCATGTTTCACGGTCCGTGAAAATTTCCACAGACCGTATATTGGTCCGTGGAATACCCAGAAGAGATGATGACTGGCCAGTCGTAAACCACGACCAGTTCCACGAACCCTGAAGTGTTCCACGGACCGTGAAAGTGTCCGTGGAAGTCCCGACGAGCTGAATAAGTTCTGATTATATATGTGTGATCCCACTTCATTTGTTTCATTCCACACACACTTGTTCATCTCTCAAGACCTCTATAAGGTTCCACAAACATCATATACAATAAATCAAAGGAAATCCATGATCAATTACATCAAACCATGTGAATCAAATGTAAGAAACTCATTAAAGTTCATCCAAGACAAGGAATCCAAGTGAAGGTGAAACTAGGTTTTGCTCAAGTGAAGTGTTTGCGCTCAAGGTTCATTCCTACACCATCTAAGGTACGTTTTATGGTATTTACATGTTGTTTAAGGTATTTGGAAGTTGAAACACTTAGATTGTAAAAGGATATAGAAAATGGGTCATGAAAGGGTGAATAGTGTCATTTTGAGTGGTAACTTGAATTGAGTTATGATTATTGATGTGTTGTGATATAGTTATGTTATAAATGATATTAAGGACATGGGATAAGCATTATATGTGAAAAAACGTACTAGTATACTATGACCATGATTATGGGTGAATTGAGGTGGAATTATGAAACGAGGGTAATGTAGATGAATGAAGATTGTGGTTACGATATTGTGAATGTTATTATAAATTTTTTGGAGTTGATATACAATATGGTAAAAAGTGTCTAAACAAAGGAAATGCTGCCCAATTTGCTCTAGCTTTAGTAAGCACGTTCATGTAATCGATTAGCTAATGCGAATGCGAATTCTCTTGAAGGTAGAAACGTGAGCATCGAAGGAGGACAACCAAGCGATGGAAATTGTTAAACGAAAGAGGTATGTAAGGCTATTCCTTTCTTTCTAAGGCATGAATCTTATGGTACGAATCCTCTTATCTCTCCATGACTTTCTTACATATTGGTAACTATGAATCTACGAGTATAAAGAACTTCATATGGGATAAGATAAGAGGTATGCTACGAATGCGATGATGATGATGATGATGAGTCTAACTCTAAAGATTCTAAGGCCTATGATATTATGATTCTACAAGGCTAATGAACCATATTACAATCCATTGATGTTGTTCATTGACTACACTCACCTTATATGCTAATTCCTTCAAAGTGAGGCATAATGCTTATGAATGCTCCATAATGGAAGCGGGGGCTCTTGACCTTATGTCACCCCGACATTGTTATAGATTGTCTATAAGCTCTAATACATGTCCCATGACCAATGTTCCGAAAAGTTATGAGTCTGTGTTCATTGAGGATTTCACATGAGATAAAGGTAAGAGATATGCTATAGATACGACGATGGTAACGATGAGCCTAAGTTAGACTTGTGAGGTTGTACTTCTCACATATACATACAACAAAAATTTACATATCAATGTAAGATCAAAGAAGACTTGCATGGAATGTACATTGACCCTCTTCCCATTCAAATAAGCAATTACGAGCATATTTGGACGAAGAAGCTAAAGCCCAACTTGTAATATTTTTTGAAGCTATGGTCACCTTATTCAAAGAGGTGTTAATGCTTTTGTTAACTTCTAGTTATATATCTTTTTTCTCCATCTGAATTTCTTTATGGTGTATAGAAATAATCTTGTTACATATCTTATTATACCTTACATGTTTCTCAATGAATATTGAGAAGACAATGGGTAAGAAAGCGGCACAAGATATCAATATTGAGAAGGCTAGATGGGATGCGGAGACAACAGAGTTGTTTTTAAATTTATGTGTGGAAGAAATTAGGGCTGAAAATCATCCTAACACTCACTTCAGCAGAGTAGGATGGTCTAATTTGGTACCAAATTTCAATGATAAGACTGGAAAAATCTATGATAAGATCAAATTGAAGAACAAATGGGATAATTTGAAGTGAAAAGACTGGATACTCTTGGTAGAAAGGAGACTGGCTTAGGATGGAATTGCGAGAAAATGATAATTCAAGCGAATTATGAATGGTGGATTAGGAAGATCAAGGTATTAAGTATTCTTAAATTTATTTTCACTTAAATATAATGAATTATATTAATTTGTTAATATTAAATTTTTATTGTAGAGTTTCTTGATTTTGCTACTTCATATAAACTCTCTCTCTCTCTCTATCTCTCTCTCTCTAGGAAACTAACGGCCTTCTTCTTCCCATCCCCAACTCCCTCATCTACCCCCACCCCTACCCCCCAACTTCAGCCACCCCCCAACTCTGGCCACCCCCAAACTACGGCCAGCAACCTCCCGGTGGCCTCCCCATGTAAGTTTTCTCTTTCTATCTCCTAGGATTTGTGACAGCCCTATACCCACCCCCACTCCTCTTCTTCTCATATCTTCCTTTTCTTCTTTTCTCTTCTCTCCTATATTCCTTTTCTTCTTTTCTCTTCTCTCCTCTCCTTCTCTCTGGTCCGACAGATTCAAGCTTCCCGCCGCGAACAGTGTTTCCGGCGTGAACAGTGATTCCGGCGTGAACGGCGAACAGTGACTCCGACGTCAGCAGGTTCTGTCTAACTGGAGTTGGTACCTCCGGTTTTTTAATTTTATTTTTAATTCTCTGTATTTTACCCTTGCTGCTAATTTGCATTCTTGCATTACTTATTTCGTTCTTGTCGTAGTAGTTACACTTTCATCTAGATTAGTACTAACTTGTGTTTTAGTATTAGTTACTGCCTGGTCGAGTAGTTTATATTTGCTTTACTGGCTTTGGTAGATGATGGTGGACTAGGGTCATGTTCTCGAATAGGGGTGAGGGTTAGAGGGGGTAGGTGGGTTAAGGGAGTCTCTAGTCTACGAATAGGGTCTTGGAATATTGGGACTCTAACGGGGAAGTCCATCTAACTAGTTAAGATTCTTAAGAAGAGGAGGATCAATATAGCTTGTGTCCAGGAGACTAAATGGGTAGGATCCAGGGCTACAGATATGGATGAGTATAAGTTATGGTTCTCAGGTAGGTCGAGGGATAGGAATGGGGTAGGCATTTTAGTAGATAATGACTTACGAGAACAGGTGGTAGGGGTTAAGAGAGTCAGCGATAGGTTGATGACGATTAAGTTGGTTGTTGGAGGGTTTATTTTGCACATTATTAGTGCTTACGTGCCGCAAGCGGGCTTGGGCGAGGAGGAGAAAAGACGTTTTTGGGAGGATTTGGATGAGATGATGGGAAGTAGTGAGAAGCTATTCATAGGAGGAGATTTCAATGGGCACATTGGGTCAATTTCAGGGGGATATGACGATGTGCATGGAGGTTGTGGTTTCGGGGAAAGGAACGGAGGAGGAGTTGCACTGTTGGATTTTGCAAAAGCCTTTGGGCTGATGGTGGCCAATTCGAGTTTCCCGAAAAAGGAGGAGCACTTAGTAACCTTTCGTAGTTCGGTGGCTACGACGCAGATAGACTTTTTATTCCTTAGCAAGGAAGATAAAGGTCTTTGTAAAGACTGCAAGGTGATCCCGAGTGAGAATCTATCGACCCAGCATAAGCTCTTGGTGATGGACTTAGAAATCAAGATGAGGAAGAGAAAGAAGGTCGTGGACGATAGGCCTAGGATCAAATGGGGGAGTTTGACCATGATGGGTGCCCTGGAGATGGGGGAGAAGCTGAGATCTATGGGAGCTTGGTAGAGTAGTGGGGAGGCGACCAATATGTGGGATAGGACGGCCAGTTGCATTAGGGAAGTAGCTAGAGAGGTGCTGGGGGTCTCGAAGGGTAGTCGTGGTCAGCACCGAGGGGACTGGTGGTGGAATGGAGGAGTTCAAGAGAAGGTGGAAGCAAAAAAGGTGGCGTATGCGAAGTTGGTAGACAGCAAGGATGATGAAGAGAGGTGAACGAATAGGGAATTGTACAAGATGGCGAGGAAGGAGGCAAAGTTAGTGGTTACGGCGGCAAAGACAGCAGCTTTTGAACGCCTGTATGCCGAACTAGAGGACAAAGGCGGGGATAAGAAATTGTACAGACTAGCCAAAGCGAGGGAGAGGAAGGCGCGCGACTTGGATCAGGTGAAGTGCATCAAGGACGAGGATGGTAGGGTACTAGTGGAGGACGCTCTCATTAGACGGAGATGGCAGTCATACTTCCACAAACTCCTGAACGATGGAGGGGACAGAGATATTGTGTTGGGAGATTTGGAGTAATCCGAGAGGTGTCGTGATTTTGGATATTGTAGGAATATAAAAGTTGAAGAAGTTAAGGGTGCTGTTCGTAGGATGAGTAGGGGAAGAGCGACCGGGCCCGATGAGATTCCGGGGGAATTTTGGAAGACTACAGGCAGGGCAGGTTTAGAATGGTTGACTCGACTCTTTAATTTCATCTTTAAGACAACTAAGATGCTCGAAGAATGGCGATGCAGTACAATGATTCCATTGTACAAGAACAAGGGCGACATTCAAAGTTGCAACAACTACAGAGGGATCAAGCTGCTAAGCCACACTATGAAAGTGTGGGAAAGGGTGGTGGAGATGAGGGTGAGGAGAGGCGTGTCTATCTCAGAGAACCAGTTTGGATTCATGCCGGGGCGCTCAACTATAGAAGCTATTCATCTTGTACGGAGACTGGTGGAGCAATATAGGGAGAGGAAGAGGGACTTGCACATGGTATTCATCGACCTAGAAAAGGCATACGACAAAGTGCCGAGAGAGGTTCTTTGGAGATTCTTGGAGGCTAGAGGTGTACCTGTGGCGTACATTAGGGCGATCAAGGACATGTATGATGGGGCCAAGACCAAGGTAAGGACTTTGGGAGGAGACTCAGAGCACTTCCCAGTAGTGATGGGGCTGCATCAGGGATCAGCTCTTAGCCCATTTTTATTCTCCTTGGTGATCGATGGATTGACGCGGCAAATTCAAGGTGAGGTGCCATGGTGTATGTTATTTGCGGATGACATAGTCCTGATTGACGAGTCTCGCAGCGGGTTTAACGCTAAGCTGGAGGTTTGGAGACAAACTCTGAAGTCTAAAGGCTTCAAGTTGAGTAGGACCAAGACAGAGTACTTGGAGTGCAAGTTCAGTGATATAGTACAGGAGGCTGACGTGGAAGTGAAGCTTGGCACCCAGGTCATACAGAAGAAAGATAGTTTCAAGTATCTTGGGTCTATTATACAAGGAAATGGGGAGATTGATGATGATGTCACACATCGTATTGGTACAGGATGAATGAAATGGAGGCTTGCTTCCGGAGTGTTGTATGACAAGAAGGTACCACCGAAACTTAAAGGCAAGTTCTACAAAGTGGTGGTTAGACCAACTATGTTGTATGGGGTGGAGTGTTGGCCAGTCAAGAAATCTCATGTTCAGAAGATGAAAGTGGCGGAAATGGGAATGCTGCGATCGATGTGTGGGCACACTAGGAGTGATAGGATTAGGAATGAAGTCATCCGAGACAAGGTTGGAATAGCATCAGTGGAAGACAAGATGCGGGAAGCGAGGTTGAGATGGTTTGGGCATGTGATGCGGAGAGATGAAAATGCCCTAGTGCGGAGGTGCGAGAGGTTGGCCAGCGACGGTTTCAGAAGAGGTAGAGGTAGGTCGAAGAAGTATTGGGGGGAAGTGATTAGACAGGACATGGCGCATTTCCTGCTTACGGAGGATATGACCTTACATAGGAGGGTATGGAGGACTCATATTAGGGTAGAAGGATAGTAGGTAGTCGCGTTTATCCTCCCTTAAGAGTAGTTATGTTGTTCTATAGTTTCTTGTCTCTTGATTTCTGCGAGTTTCTGCGAGTATCTGTTGGTTTATAATGGCTTATTTACTTTCATTGTTTTCATTTTCATAGTTATTTATAGCAGTTAATTCTCCTTTTACCATGACTTTCTTGCTTTGTTACTCCTTGCTTTCATATTGTTTTTGATACGCTTGATCATATCTAACCTTTTTTCTTGTCCTTTTTTTTTCTCTCCTCTCTTGAGCCGATGGACTTTCGGAAACAGCCGCCCTACCTTTCAAGGTGGGGGTTAGGTCTGCGTACACTCTACCCTCCCCAAACCCCACATAGTGGGATTATACTGGGCTTGTTGTTATTATTATTATATATTATTATTATTATTATATTAAATTTTTATTGTTCTTCCATAATTATAGGAAAATCCAAATGTAGAAAAATTCAGAGAAAAGGGTTTACAATGTCGAGAGTTGATGGAAATGTGTTTTAAAGATGTTGCTACCGGTGAACATGCATGGGCACCATCATCTGGGATTTTACCTGATAGCATACTTGGAAGTCGTTGGTTTTAAGATGAGAAAGAATTCGAGTTTGAAACTTCAACGAGTAATGAAGAGGTTATTGTGGATGATTACTTAAGACATAACATGAGAAAAGGCTTGGATCATATTAACCTAGAAGAACCAGAATTATCTGAAAAAAGAGACATCAATGAAAGTGGCGATAAAACGAAAAAAAAAGCATCATCAATTACAACTGAAAAGGAAAAAAACAAAGTTAGTACAGGTATAAAGACCGCGAAATCAATGGAGAAAATTGCAGAAGCTGTGGCATTTCGCGCTGGAATGAGTGTGGGGCCAAAAAACACTCCATTCGATATTCAAAGTGTTATGGATGTTGTCCGTAACTTGCCTGGTATGGTTGTTCATTGTGAACTATGGTGGAAAGCGAGTATGTTATTGGTCAAGCAACCAATGAGAGAAATGTTTTTAGCATAGAAAGACCCACAATAACAATTGGAGTGGTTGGAAAAGATGCCTTAACTTCACAAGAACTAGAAATTAAAGATGTCATTTTTACTGCATTTGAATTTTATGTTTCTTGCAAGTTATAATTCAAACTCTTATTCGTTATTTAGAATATTTTTTTAGTTGTTGGAAATTATATTTGTGCTTCATTCTGGAATATTATTTGGTTGTGGAAGTGATACGCTCAAACTACACCTATTAATGGTGTAAAGCAGACGTTGTCAAATATATTAACCCAAACAAGATTGGGGTCGAATCCCACAGGGAATATAGAGAGAAAAAGGTACTAATTATTTATGTAACTAATCTCTAGAAACTTTAATTTTATTCCGAATAGTATAGAGGAGAGATTTGGTTTGTATTCACTATTTTGAAGTATTTGGAATTTGTTTGGATTGGGAGAACCAAAGTTGTGTCCCCGCGGTGATTAGATGTTATGCTATGGGTATCAATATGATATATTTCTAATGGGTCGGGGTTTTGTATGCACTTAATCTCTAATGCACTTCCTAATATTTTTCAATAGTTAGAAAGTATTTCTTTTCATGATTTTCTCAAATGTAGAAAAGTTGTAAGTAAGATCGATTAAATATGTCAGGTAGAACTCATCTTATCCCTAAGTGAGTTCATTAAACTAGGGTTAGCGACCCGAGTCCTTGTTATATTATTTCAAATCACACCCTAGTTCATCTTTCCAAATAAACTAGGGTTTGTGCATAAGCAAGTGTTTGCAACCACTAACTAACAATGAATGTGAGAAATAATAAAACACATCACAACCCATTATATATATATATATATATATATATATATATATATATATATATATATATATATATATATATACATACAATGTTAGACACCCATTACATAACACCCATCATTTGGGTCCACAACTTTGATTAAAGAAACTACTCACACATAATGGTCTCAAAAGTAGTAAGCAATAAATGAGACATAAAGCTTACAAAGTGTGATAAAGATGATGGAAAATGGAATCTTATTGTCTTCACTAAGCTCCAAAAGTGGAGTAATCAATGCTCACCCACCAATGGAACTTTGTTCACGTGCACAAAAATGAAAACTGGCTGCCAAAAATAACCTAAAATGCTCTTAAATAGGCCCCAAAAACGCACAGCAGCGACTGACAAAATTGCCCCTGATAGCAAGATCGACGGACCGTCGATTGTTTGACGATCCGTCGATTCCTCCGTCCTTTATATCTTCGGCGATGTGATCCATTCGACGGTGCCGTCAACCAGTTCGACGCTCCGTCGAGTATTCCGTATTTCTCTCTTCTTGTTGACAGATCTTGATTGACAACACAAACGACGAAACGTCGATCAGTTCGACGCTTCATCGATGGCTCCGTCCTTTGTCGTCTTCAACTAAGGCCATCACTGGAAAATTGAGCTTATCGACGCTTCGAAGGACGGTCCGTCGGCTGATCAACGGGACGTCGATTCTTCATTTCTGGCCAATTTTTCCTTTGTTCTTTGTTTTTGCTTTTGGGCCATTATTTTCCTAAAACACAACAAAAACATATTAAAAAGAACCATAATTACTTGAAAACAACCAAAATTCATAGTAAAAATGCATCGAATGTGCCACAAATCCGCGGCACATCAACACCCCCAACTTAGGATCTTTGCTTGTCCTCAAGCAAGTCAGACAAAACAACCACAAAATAAACTATAACTATGCTAAAAATAAAGTAAAAGTGACTACAATGGTGCTTGCTCATCACTACTGGCATGTGCATTTTTCAAATCAACTCCCTCTTTCCTCATTCCCAAACAAGGTTCTTTCATAATAACTTATTCGAATTGACCATGACGCTTCAATCAATGACATCACATTATCAGAAGCATTTATGTGTGCGATTATTCACCATTATGCCCTCACTTAGATTAGAGAATGTCCCACACACAATTTTATGATAAGAACTGGGACAAGGATGGATGAGAATAGAAAGCACTCGCTCTCACAAAGAAGTTCATGATTTACAAGTACAGATACCATATGCTTGCCTTTAATTTCAATGCCTAACACTTTCGGATGGTTCAGTTGTGATCACTATAGGACTTGTTCTTGGGTTGTAATGTAGGCTCGGGGACGGGTAGGATACTCATTAATGTAGGCTCGGGGACGGGTAGGATACTCATTTGGGAATTAGTGACTCATCCTCCTCGACACTACAGATTTTGACCTTTCTTTTCATGCGTATTCTATTCATTCTTCAACTCATGACTAAGATGTGATTTTATTCTTATTAGAATATACAATATTTTTATGAGACAATATTATTATTATTATTATTATTATTATTATTATTATTATTATTATTATTATTTATAAAACACTTTTGTCAAATTTGATCTGCTATCACATCCAGTTCTCGACTATGCAACTCACACACCCCCAACTTTAGGCTCTTGGCCTCTACTTCACACATATACCACCCCCAGCTTAGGCGATTAGCCTCTTTTCTCTAGTAGTGTCAACCAGGGAACAGGTGCAAAGATGGAATGAATTCATGAAGCGGGGTAAAGGTTTGTTACGGCTAATCAAGAGAAAAAGTCAAAGGCTCAACATGGGAACTAGTGATATTCATATAGAACGGGTTTTGGGCTTTTTAAGGTTAACGTGACTATTTACAAGGAAATCCTATGATCACTTCACAACCAACTATCCTAAGCAATATAGCACAACCTACTAGGCAAGTTTTAGATCCACATATGCTAACAATGAACATAAGAAATTCTCACACGCATAATGACATAAGGATTTGAACACTCAATTCATACACACTTTAATATCTATGATGTCACAAAAAGAACCATACATGTCAATTCATTACAACTTACGATACGCAATAAGCTTTCGGAGGGGTCAATTTCAAATCAATCCATTTTCAAGTTCACAAATATCCTTTTTCATTCAAAATTCATGCCATAAGTTCAAAATGCAACAACCATGAAAGTCACAATTACTTTAAATAAGATTTAACACATATATACACTACAAGATACATCAGGTTACCCCACCCCCAACAAAAAGAGGATGCATTGTCCCCAATGCATCAAAATTCATACCATCACCCCATGGTGGAGGGGCCTACCTGAGATGCTCTAATCCTGTTGTAGCTGCTGATGTGTCTCCTCCGCAGCAGTGCGAATGGGAACCCTATCTATTGCTGGCTCAGTGGACTCAAGAGGTGGAGCTGACTAGCCCTGTGGCTGCAGGTCCTGAGGAGCTATCGCAATCGGTCTGACTGGTGCTAGGATAGCACTAGTGCTGGAAGATGCGCCGGTGAACCTCGTGTCCAGAAGCGATTGACGAATACCCTCCTGAAGCTTGAGGTCTTCATCCTCATTATCCTCCCCCTCATCCTCATCATCAGCTAATATGTCAGGCCTCTTTCTCTTGCGACTTTCCCTAGGATCATCCTCAGTCACCAAGTCAACTACTCTGATCAAATCTGAAATGCTGGAGACTAGTGCAGGTGGTGTCGGGTCATCCACAATAACTTGCTCTTTTGTCCGAAAGGCCTTAATCTCAGCTCTGAGCTGGTCAAGCTCGGTCTTCAAATCTCCCGAAGTACCACTCTCACTCTTCTTCTCAATAATGAGTATCTGCATCTCTAAACTGTCAAGTAGCGCATTTACCCTAGCGTGATGCCTCTCCATAGCCTCCTGAATAGGCTCCAACTCTGGTGCAATCTCTTTCCGGACAAACCTACCCAACTGCTGTAATATTCGGGTCACCTGCTGATCAGCACGCTCTGCCTTGATGGCAAACTCTCTGAAGTTCGCTCTGTTGAGGACAAAGAGATCCTCAGAGGCCGATGTTGCGGCTGACGTAGGAATAGGAGAGGAAGATGGGACAGCAGGCCGAGGTGGTGCCTCTGAAGAAGGGGTAGCATCAACTACAGATGGTGTGGAGGCCTCTGCTGCGGACAGTCCCTCCGTGCCCATATCAACTATGCCCTGTGGTATTGAATCCATATCATGCTCAGTCTTCTCATCCATGAGATTTAACAATGAAGTACTGGTGGCCTGATATGTACGGAGGGTCTCATCCTTACTCTGTGTGATGTAACACACCTTTGTTGAGGGGAGAGTGGCTGCAAATGTATCAATGTGCCTCACCTGGGCCAACCTACACAACTGTGTAATAAGGTACGGGAATATCAAGGTTGTCGCCTTCTATGGTACGCGTGCCCGAATGGCTCTACTGATCAATTCACCCAAGTTCATTGGTGTCACGACCCGACTAGGGGCTGTGACGGGTACCCGAGGCTAACCACCGAGCACCACTCGTTCTACTACTCATCATACTCATTAAACGTTCTTTTATCGAATTCGTACTCAAATCATAAGAAAATCATTTTTCATGTGAGATCATAGATAATAGACATAAGCCTTTCGGCTATCAAAATAATAATAATAATAATAATAATAATAATAATAATAATAATTTATATATATATATATATACACACACACACACACACACACACAATAGTAACCTCGTGAGACCATATAACCCATAACTGCGTGTCTACGAGCCTCTACTAGAGTGCTAGACATCGGGACGGGACAGGACCCCGTCGTGCCCAAAATATACATATATACACAAAAGAATAATCACGGCACCTTCGGAACAATGGAGTGCTCTCAAGTCAGCTAACAGCCCCTACGAGTCTAGATCAAGCTCACCTCCCTATCTACCTGTGGGCATGAACACAGCGTCCAAAGAAAACGGACGTCAGTACGAACATTGTACTGAGTATGAGAGGCATAAGTAATAATAACATGTCAAGGAGATAAGGAAGCATCAATTAAGGAGCAACTGTAACTGACTGTCAATTATAAAAGAAATAATGCATGCTGGCTTACTTCATAATCATCGTCGTGTCATGTATGCATAAATGTATAAGTGTATAAGCTGCCTTTCCATATAGGTACGGTGTGATAATAATTAACCTGCGTCCAGGCATCCCGCGTCCGGGGTATAAGCTGCCCACTGCAGTGGTGTGTCTGCCCGTGCCATACTGGCACGGTGTAATATCCTCAACATATACTCATCATAATGCATGTATAATAACTCAAAGGTAGCTATACTTTATCGAGGTGACCTAAGGTCGTGAACTCCCGATTCCATTATGGAACATTTATAAGTATTCTGCCTCCCCTTGAAGGAAATAGTATATAAGGTGAGTGTATACAATAAATGACATCATTGACTTAATGGTATTCTGCCTCACCTTGAAGGAAATAATATATAAGGTGAGTGATACAATAAATGACATCATTAACGTTATAGGAACATCATATCATGAACTCTAGAACCTTTAGACTTAAGCTCATCATCATCGTTATTGAACTCATAATATATCTCTCATCTCATATGGCTACTCATGAACTTAGGCTATTAGTTTCCCGAGATATAGAGGATTGATGGAGAAGAAGGAAAAATCATATCGTCGGATTCATGCCATAGAAAGAAAGAACTAGCCTCACATACCTTTTCCGTTTAACTATTCTATCGCTTTCTTGTTGTCCTTCAATGCCCACGCTTCTACCTTCAAGAGAAGCCGCATGAACATTAGTTAATCGATTACTTAAACGTGCTTACTAAAGCTAAAGAAAATTGGGCAGCATTTCCTTTGTTTATACAATTTTTCCTATATTCTATATCAACTCCCAAACATTCATAACAACATTCACAATATAATAGACAACAATCATCATTCATCTACATTATCCTCATTTTACAATTCCTCTTAAATTTCTCCATAATTGTGGTTATAGTTCACTATCGCGTTTTCTCATATCTAATACTTATTTCATGGTCTAAATGTCATTCACAACATACTTACAACCACAACATACCAATATTCATAATTCAGTCCAAACCTTCACCCAACAATGTCACTATTCCCACATTTATGTCCCACTTCTATATCTTTCTACAATCCACGTGTTTTTAACTTTCAACTCCTTAAACAACCAAGAATTATCATAAAACTCACCTTAGATAATAGATGAATGAGCCTTGAGTAGGAATCCTCTTCTTCCACAAAAACCCTAGTCTACTTCCTTTGAGATTTCTTGGTGTGGATGAACTTTTACTAGGTTTCATACACTTGATTTTGTGGTTTTGGTGTAGTTGATCACGGATTTCCCTTGGTTTCTTGTGGATGAATAATGGAGAGTGTTCCAGAGGTTTCTATGACCAATAATGGTGAAAATATGATTTTGGGTCGAATTTGGTCTATTTATAGTGGTCCAAAAAATTCTGGACCGACACAACATGCTGCAAGCTTTGCTAGACGCAAAGCGTGCTTTGCGAGCCGCATGTTGTGTCGCAGACCTCGCAACATCACCAAATTTCACTGTCACACTTTGCTGCGCAACATGCGAGCAGCAAAGCGCTTTGCTGCGCAACTGCGTGGCCGCAAAGCGCGCTTTGCTGCTCGCATGTTGCGCCACAAAGTGCGCCATAATGTGACATTTTACCAAACTTCCACTGAAACTTAACTCCGATGATCCGACGAGTCTTAAACCTTCCCGAGGCTTACTAAACATGATTTTCTTCCATTATATACCCAAGATGGACATATCTATCCCCATGACCTCGAAAAATTTATCCTACTTCCCAAGACTAGGACAACTAGCATTCGGCAAAACTCAACGTATGAAAATGCGAGGTGTAACAATTAGGTACCTGGATAGCATGGCAGCCACAACTACTGCTCTGTCCGGTGTGACTATGTTATCTGCTCCCATGGGCAGAACCCAATATATGACAAAATTCCACCAAAATTTAGCTTTCAAGCTGATATCAGCCTTATGTAATTTGGCAGCCAAGTTTCTCACCCATGAGGCCTGGTTCGCTAGCCCTCTAGCCATCACTGTCGCAGACCATTCCCTTACAGATTGCCCAGCCCTTCTTTCAAACTTATTATCATATTCCACTGTGGTCGGTGCTACGAAGTCATCACCAAAATAAAACCTGTTGATTGTGCGGGCTGAGATATCAACATGGACACCCCGAACATACACTGTGTCTAATGGAGGAGCGACTTTCAAAGCTCTCTGGTTCTTGTGCCACTGCTCTAGCATCCCTCTGTAGGTAGCATAGAATTCTCAAACCATGGTCGGGCAATAATCCCCTAGAGATTGTGTGAATGCCTCAAGATGATAGTGCTGGATAAGATCAGTAATCCGAGGGTAGCTCTCTAAGCCGCTCATACTGATTTGTTCTTCTTCTTGAATATTTCTCCTCGGATTACCCCCGCTGACTGTAGTCGCCCCTTTTATATAGTACTTTCGGCACCCCTCAAAGGGGAATCGGATTGCAGCTACCTCCATCTTTTACAGTCGCAGCCGCTCTTGTTCCTCATCTGAATTTCGCTCAGGAGCGGTTGGTTGCTCTGTTGCTGCCTCGCTAGCACCAGCGGACGTGGAAGATGAAGCCCCCTCTGCAGACTAGGAGGAGAGTGGGGTGGGTGATGATGCTCGGAGAGTGGTGTCTTGTGCCCTCAATCTAGTCGTTGGGACCACCGCTTGACGTTCAGAGTCGGAGGTTTCATCCCTAAGAGTAAGGGTTGTTTGTCCCCGACCTCGGCCTTTTCTGGGACCACCACCCCGCTTGACTGGATTCTTTGGAGGCATACCTGCAAAAAGAACACCCTTCGTTGTTAAGACAACCATAGAAATAAAACAAAACCAAACAAAAGTGCAAAACATGTGATAATGTTAAACTGCCAGCGGTCCATCGATTCGCTACAAGAGTCGACGAACAGATCGACGGAGCGTCAAAGTGTTCGTCGAATCTATCGACGTGCCATCGATCTCATCGTCGATCTCTTGTTAGCCACTGGAATTTGCAACTTAAAGGCGATGGGAAACACGCCCCGTTGATTAACTCGACGGGCCGTCGAGTCCACCGTCAAGTTTGTTTTGGTTAAGACTTCTGAGAGGGCTCATTCGACGTTGAGAAGGACGGTCCGTCGAACTGAGCGTCGAATGATTTCGCAGGCTAATACTAACAAATTCAATACAATCCTTTGGCTGTGGTGCAAATCTTCACGTAGTTTGGGGTTACTTAGACTTCACCCCACGTTGGCTTGGGTTAGAATAGGGGAAAACAATTGGCGGGCAAAACAACTCTGTGGTCGTAATGCCCTCCAAGCCATCGTTACACACAACGCCACACTTTGGCATTTCATCAAACAGGTGGTAGGCAAAACAACAACAATCTCATGAATGAAGTGTGTTTGTCGTAATGCCCTCCGACTCGGCTAAAGATCAATTAATCAACATCCAAAAACAAACCACCCCCAGCAAAAAAAATTGAGCATCTCAGGCGAAATAATAGAAAAATATGAAGCAATTGGAAGGCAAACAAAATAATCAAAACAAGCCATGGAATGCGAGCAAACAACTAGAAAGAAAAAGGGAGCAAACAATCCACGAACTCACATACCTTAAAATGGAAAGAAGATTTGATTTCAGCCCTTAAGGAAGGAAAAACACATGAATAATCACTACTAGGGTGACACACACACAGCGGGACAGAGTAATGGGGCAGGAGGGGAACGGTGGTGGTGGGGTGGTGAAGAGAGGGGGACGTGGGGTTATATGGTACTCACCCGAACCAACGCGTCAAAAGGACGGAGCATCGATTGGTTCGACGTCGAGTGAAAATGCCCCCCCCCACACCCTTTTTTTTAAATGAAAAAGAGAGAAAAACGCCCCGTCGAACTGACCGTCGATCAGTTCGACGGAGCGTCAAACCTGTCATCGAACTGCCATTATTTCCAGTGACGAATCTTTCAAGTGGTCCACTCCGACGGTGCATTCAACGGCTCGTCGAACAGATCGACGTTCCGTCGAATACGCCGTGTATCTGCTTTCCTAGCAATTTCTGGGTTCAACACTTAGGTTCCTCGACACATCAACAAATATCAAAACAATACAACAACAAAAATCAACGAAATGGAAGAACATATTGCGAAAATGAACATGGGTTGCCTCCTAAGAAGTGCACAATTTAACGTCGCGGCATGACGTAATACCACTTTTCGTGTTAAGGTCCGGTGCCATGTTTCAACCGGTGAGCATCAACAATCTTGTCCCCATCAACCATCCAATGGTAGTGCTTTACCCGATAGCCATTCACCCTGAAAGTACGAGTCCTATCGTCGGACTTTAACTCCATCGACCCATTGGGTGACACACTCACCAAAGTAAAAGGGCTGGACCACTTAGATTTCAACTTGCCCGAAAAAAGCTTCAACCTTGAATTGAATAGCAACACCGAATCACCCGGTTGAAAATCTCTCTTCAGAAGTTTGACATCATGATAATGCTTCATCTTTTCTTTATACAAACTCGCACTCTCATAGGCATGATACCGAAACTCATCCATTTCATTCATTTGAAACAACCGCAACTTGGCTGCTTCGTCCCAATTCATGTTCAATTTTTTTAATGCCCACAAAGCTTTGTGTTCAAATTCAACAGGTAGATGGCAAGCTTTACCGAACAACAACCGATAAGGAGAAGTACCAATGGGTGTCTTGAATACCGTTCTATAAGCCCAAAGAGCATCATCAAACTTAGATGACCAATCAGTTCAATTTGCATTAACCGTCTTGGCTAAGATGTTTTTTATCTCCCGATTGAAGACTTCGACTTGCCCACTAGTTTGGGGATGGTAAGGAGTTTCCACCCTGTGCTTCACTCGATATTTCTCCATGAGATTAGTGAATTGCTTGTTGCAAAAGTGAGCGCCACCATCACTAATAATTGCCCTTGGAGTGTCAAACCTTGTGAATATGTTTCTTTTGAGAAAATTGGTGATACTCTTGCCGTCATTGTTGGGCAATGCTACAGCTTTGACCCACTTGGACACATAGTCAACCGCAACAAGGATATATCGCATACTACGAGAACTCACAAATGGGCCCATAAAGTCGATGCCCCACACATCAAATAGCTCAACCTCCATGACAAAATTCATTGGCATTTTGCTTCCTCCCAATTGACCCTTGGTGTTGACATTGGTCACAAGATTTCACCATCAAATTAGCATCATGATAAAGGGTGGGCCAATAATAGACACATTCAAGCACTATAGCCGATGTGCGGTTCCCACTGTGATGACCCCCCACGGGAGGGTCATGGCAAGCTTTCAAGATTTCCATGGCCTCGGATTCGGCCACACATCGCCGAATGATGTTGTCGGCACAAGTGCGGAATAAATAGGGCTCATCCCAATAGTATTGATGACTATCTCTCAAAAATTTCTTCTTTTGATAAGCCTTGATGTCGTCGAGGAAAAGACCCGTCACCAAGAAGTTGGCGATATCTGCATACCAAGGAGCAACCTCACAAGATATAGCCAAGAGTCTCTCATCAGGTAAAACATCATTTAATTCAAGATCTCCACTCGGTCTCCCAGCTTCCTCAAGTCTAGATAGATGATCCGCAACTTGGTTTTCACAACCTTTTCGATCTTTGACCTCAAAGTCAAACTCTTGCAACAACAATACCCAACGAATCAACCGCGGATTTGCATCTTTCTTTGTCATAAAATATCTCCAGGCCGCATGATCCATATGAACAACCACTTTGGATCCAAGTAGATAGGCCCGGAAGTTCTCAAACACATAGACAATGGCTAGAAGTTCTTACTCGGTGACGGTATAATTCATTTGAGCTCTATTGAGGGTCTTGCTAGCATAATAAATTGGGTGCATGATTTTGTTGTGCCTTTGGCCAAGCACCGCACCAATAGCAAATCCGCTCGTGTCACACATGAGCTCAATGGCAATGACCAATTCGGAGATACAATAATTGGAGTAGAGGTGAGCATTTCCTTCAACTCATTAAATGCCTTAAGGCACTTCTCATCAAACGCAAACTTAGCTTCTTTTTCAAGAAGCTTACACATCGGGTTGGCGATCTAGGAGAAATCTTTGATGAACTGCCGATAGAAGCCGGCATGTCCTAAGAAGCTATGAAATCCTTTGACAGAGATAGGTGGAGGGAGCTTGGCTATAACACCAACTTTTGCTTGGTCTACCTCAATACCCTTCTCGAAAATCCTATGGCTAAGGACAATCCCTTTCTTCACCATGAAATGACATTTCTCCCAATTAAGTACAAGGTTGGTTTCTTCACACCGCTTCAATACCTTACTGAGATTGGCAAGACATTCGTCAAAAGAGTCACCAACAACCGAAAGGTCATCCATGAAGACTTCTAAGAAATCTTCCACCATATTCGAGAAAATAGACATCATACACCGTTGGAAAGTAGCCGGGGCATTGCATAAGCCAAAAGGCATGCGGCTAAAAGTAAAAGTGCCATAAGGACAAGTGAAAGTAGTTTTCTCCTAGTCCTCTAATGCAATGTTAATTTGGTTGTACCCCGAATAGCCATCCAAAAAGCAATAATAAGATCTTCCGGCTAGCCGATCAAGCATTTGATCAATAAAAGGCATAGGGAAGTGGTCTTTACAAGTCGCGGTGTTGAGCTTTCGATAGTCCATACACACTCGCCATCCGGTAACTGTCCTTGTAGGAATCAACTCATTCTTGGATTTAGGGACAACAGTGATGCCCCCCTTCTTTGGCACACATTGCACCGGACTAACCTATGGACTATTTGCAATTGGGTATACAACACCCGCATCCAACCATTTGATTATCTCCTTCTTGACCACTTCTTGCATATGAGGGTTTAGCCTTCTTTGATGCTCTAAACTATCCTCCTCAAGTTCGATTCTATGTTCACAAATATCGGAGGGAATCCCCCTAATATCCGTAATAGTCCACCCAATAGATCTTCGATAAGCCCGCAACACTTCAAGCACCTTTTGAGTTTGTTCCTCATTTAACAAAGATGAGAGAATAACCGGTAAAGTGTCATCTGGGCCAAGAAAAGCATACTTCAAATGAGAGGGAAGTAGCTTGAGCTCAAGTTTTGGAGGCTCAATAATCGAACGCTTAGCCGGAGGAGTGGTTCTTTTATCAAGATCAAGAGATAATTCTTTGGCTCATAAGAGTACGAACCCCGGCCAATAAGAGAATTAACCGTTTCAATATACCCATTCATGTCATCCGCCTTGAAGTTCACCAAAATAGACGAAAGTGTTTCGCCAAAGTGCTCCTTCTCTAACTTATGATCCACCGCTTCGTCTACCACATCGAAAGAATCAATGAACGAAATGCTCTCATAAGCACTAGGCAACTTTAACCCCTTGCTAGCTTGGAAAGTTACCTCTTCATCATTGACCCGGAATTTTATTTCATTCTTTCCTAGTCCATTAGAGCTCTCCCGGTGGCAATAAATAGTCTTCCCAAGATAATTGGGACTTCTTTGTCAACCGCACAATCAAGGATGACAAAATCTGTCGGCAATAAGAATTCCCCCACTCTAACAAGGACGTCATCAACAACCCCTACCGGTCTTTTGATGGTTCTATCGGCCATTTGGAGACGCATGCTCGTTGGTCTAGGTGTTCCCAAACCGGATTGTTTATAGATGGCTAGTGGCATCAAATTAATACTAGCCCCATTATCACATAAAGCACGAGCAAAATCATGATGACCGATAGTGCAAGGGATAGTGAAAGCCCTGGGATCTCCCTTCTTCTCAACCTTTGATGACGAAATAATAGCGCTCACACGGTGGGTGACTCCCACCGTATCATGCTTGATTGGTCTTTTCTTCGTCAACAAGTCTTTCAAGTATTTAGCAAATCCCGGCATTTCTTGGAATGCATCAAGAAATGGGATATTCATTGACAACCCTTTCAATTGGTCGTAGAAGCATTGGCACTTGGCATCCTCCGTTCTTTTCATCAATCTTTGTGGGAACAGGGGAGGAGATTTATATGTTTGAGTCAAGGGTTTAATTGCCCTTGACTCAAACAATCCGCTTGACAATGATAGGTTCAACCACTCTCTGATTCACCGCATTAAGGATCTTTCCAATTCTAGTAGAAATAGCTTTGCATGAGGCAATGTGATCACCTGCACTACCCCTTGGGTTCGGAATTGTGTCTCTAGGAAGGCCCCTTCTTTGTGGTGGATGTTGCTCACGAGAAAGATCTCGCATTTATGAATCAAATTTTTGAATCGAAGCGGTGTGAGAGCCTACCACTTCGGTCAAATTTTTCGTCTTCTTGTCACTCTTATTTTGGTTGTCCAATATCTTTTCAAGCATAGATTCCATTCGAGAGGTCCCTTGATCATTGGAAGGACCCTCTCGCCAATTTTGAGAGTTCGAAGAACGGCCCTTTGGTGGAACATAGGCATTGGAATTCCGATTACCATAATTGTTGTTGTTGTTGTAATCCCTCCTGTCCGAACCACCATATTCATTTCAGCCATATTGATTGCTTTGTTATTGGGGTCTCCATTTCTTTTGATAACCCCCTTGAGAGTTATCGATATAATTAGCATCCTCACGTTGTGGCTGCCCCTCTAGATAATTTTCCTCCGAGATTTAATACATTCCGGGAGCATGAGATGGCATCTCTTCAATAACATTCACACTTTTAGCTTCTTTCTCCGCAAGCCTCTTTGACAGCAAATTCACGGTGGTTTGCAATTGAGCAAAAGCATGATCTCGCTCATGATTTTCTTTGGCCACCGCGGCAACAGAGGGACTACCATATGACAAGATTTCACTATCATTTGAGTGCCAAGCTTTATTGTGGGTCGTGAGCTTATCGAGCAACCTGGTGATGTTAACAAATGATTTGTCCATGAAACATCCCCCAGCTGCAGTATTGACAGCAATTTGATTCATTGTATCTAACCCCTTGTAGAACTTCTCGGTGAGAATAGCATCCGGAAACCCGTGAGTTTGAGATTGAGCTAGATAGTACTTGAAACGCTCCCATGTCGAATATAATTGTTCCCCCGAAAGTTGTTTGAACTCAAAGATCTTATCCCGAAGTTCAGCCTTTTTGCTTGGTGGGAACCACTTCTTCAAAAATGTATTGGCTAACTCGCTCCAGGGGTGAATAGAATTGCTGGGAAACTTTTCATACCATTCCCTTGCTTGGCCAGCCAAGGAATATTTAAAGACCCGTAACCAAAGTGCATCAGCAGAAACAACACCTTGGGATTGTTGAGCACACACGTGCAGGAAGTTCTTCAAATGTCGGAGTGGACAATCCTCCGAAGAATTTTGGAAATAACCTTCAAGTTTCAGCAGCTGATAGATAGAACTATCAATTTCGAAAGTAGCATTTCCAGTCCTATAAGGGACCACAGCAGAAGCATAATCAGCTTCATTGATGAATTCCGCAAATATATTCTCATCTTCATCCTCTTTTGGAGCAGGTGGGTTCACTTGGAGTCTACCTTGGTTTCCTTGATTTCGATTCTGTCTTCCTGTCATGTTCACCTGGTTCACCACAACAGCAAACAAGGTGTGATGGAATAGAAAAAGTTTTAAAGAAGAGTACACAACAATCAGTAATTTCAAAACTGTATTCCCCGGCAGCGGCGCCAAAATTTGATACGCTCAAATTACACCTATTAATGGCGTAAAGCGGACGTTGTCAAATATAATAACCCAAACAAGGTTGGGGTCGAATCCCAAAGGGAATATGGAGAGAAAAAGGTACTAATTATTTATGTAACTAATCTCTAGAAACTTTAATTTTATTCCGAATAGTATAGAGGAGATATTTGGTTTGTATTCGCTATTTTGAAGTATTTGGAATTTGTTTGGATTGGGAGAACCAAAGTTGTGTCCCCGCGGTGTTGGATGTTATGCTATGGGTATCAATATGATATATTTCTAATGGGTCGGAGTTTTGTATGCACTTAATCTCTAATGCACTTCATAATATTTTCCAATAGTTAGAAAGTATTTCTTTTCATGATTTTCCCAAATATAGAAAAGTTGTAAGTAAGATCGATTAAATATGCCAAGTAGAACTCATCTTATCCCTAAGTGAGTTCATTAAACGAGGGTTAGCGCCCCGAGTCCGTATTATATTATTTCAAATCACACCCTAGTTCATCTTTTCAAATAAACTAGGGTTTGTGCATAAGCAAGTGTTGGAAACCACTAACTAACAATGAATGTGAGAAATAATAAAATACATCACAACCCATTATATATATATATATATATATATATATATATATATATATATATATATATATATATATATATATATATATATATATATACATATACAATGTTAGACACCCATTACATAACACCCATCATTTGGGTCCACAACTTTGATTAAAGAAACTACTCACACATAATGGTCTCAAAAGTAGTAAGCAATAAATGAGACATAAAGCTTACAAAGTGTGATAACGATGATGAAAAATGAAATCTTATTGTCTTCACTAAGCTCCAAAAGTGGAGTAATCAATATTCACCCACCAATGGAACTTTGTTCACGTGCACAAAAATGAAAATTGGATGCCAAAAATAACCTAAAATGTTCTTTAAATAGGCCCCTAAAACGCACAGCAGCGACTGACAAAATTGCCCCTGATAGCAAGATCGACGGACCGTCGATCGTTCGACGATCCGTCGATTCCTCCGTCCTTTATATCTTCAGCGATGTGATCCATTCGACGGTGCCGTCGACCAGTTCGACGCTCCGTCGAGTATTCCGTCTTTCTTTATTCTGGTTGACAGATCTTGATTGACGACACAAACGACGAAGCGTCGATCAGTTCGACGCTTCATCGATGGCTCCGTCCTTTGTCGTCTTCAACTAAGGCCATCACTAGAAAATCGAGCTTATCGACGCTTCAAAGGACGGTCCGTCAGCTGATCAACGGGACGTCGATTCTTCATTTCTGGCCAATTTTTCCTTTGTTCTTTGTTTTTGCTTTTGGGCCATTGTTTTCCTAAAACACAACAAAAACATATTAACAAGAACCAGACTTACTTGAAAACAACCAAAATTCATAGTAAAAAAAAAAATGCGTCGAATATGCCACAAATCCGCGGCACATTAGGAAGTAATGTTTGTTTGCAGTTAAATGAATTACAAATTTATACTTCTTATCTTATTAGTTAAGTAATTTTGTTTTGATATTTTGTTACAGATATGTCATTGATTAAAAATAATAGTGACGATGTTGAACAAGTTGTTATAGGTGATGATGATTATGATGATGATGATGTGTTTGATGATGTGATTGATTTGGAAAGTAACGGTATAACTCCTGCAATAAAGTACTTCTTCATATTTTGTTTGAAGACTCCATGCAGAACTTCTCTTCATACAGGTTTTCATTTCATTAAAGAGGTGCTTGAAGGGCATGATAAGAAATTGTTATGAGATGATGAGAATGGAAAAACATATTTTCCTTCTCTTATGCAGAACGTTAAATGAACAATATGGTTTAAGACCAACAAGAAACATGACCGTAGAGGAGATAGTTGCTATGTTCTTAATGATGGTAGGACATGGGGTTGGAAATCGAATGATTCAAGAACAATTCCAACATTCTGGAGAGACCGTTAGCAGACATTTTCATAAGGTTTTACTAGCATCATTGAAATTGGCTATGGACATCATTAAGCCAAAAGATCCAGCACTTTCAGATGTTCACACTAAATTAAGAGAAGATAGTAGGTATTAGACATATTTTAGAAATTGCATTGTTCCTTCGAAGGATCAAATAAAATACATCGACAGGAAAGGCTTCACTTCCCAAAACATAATAGATGTATGTGATTGGGACATGTGCTTTACATTTGTATGGCCTAGGTGGGAAGGTACTGCACATGATGCTAGAATATTTGATCAAGCACTCAGAATACAAGATCTTAGCTTTCCACATCCTCGAACAGGTAAGTGAACGTAATATTATATCTTGTAAATTCCTATTGTGTAGAAATTATTTTCATATTAATTACTAACTTTTTTTTAACTTGAATTAGGTAACTATTATTTAGTGGATTCTGGATATCCAACAATGTTGGGCTACTTAGGACCATATAAGGGTGAACGTTATCATCTTCCTGACTTTGGACGTAATTCAAGTTTCAGAAATCCAAATGAGATTTTCAATTTTTTTCACTCTAGTTTGAGATGTACAATTGATAGAATTTTTGGGGTCTGGAAAAACTGGTTTTCCATTTTACGTTCAATGCCATCGTTTAAGTTTCACACTCATGTTCATCTTGTTACAACTACAATGGCTATACATAATTTCATACGAAGAAATTCTTCCACTGATGTTGAGTTCGACCATTATGCAAATGAAGACATTATGCCAGAGCTTGAGGAAGAAGGAGGGCATTTAGGCATTCATTAAGAAATGCAAGGCACGTCTACTAATGTTATGGAGTTGTTGCGTGATCAAATTAGGGATGATATCATTAGCAACTCTTCTCATGTATAAGTATTTCTTCTTATTTTAGGGTAGACTATAATATGTGATTTTTGGGGTGATTTGTTTCCCATATATTTGTGGACTCACGTTTGATATATTTAATTACGTTGAATGAATCAAGTAATTTTCATATTTTACCTAAATAATAATGAAAGTTTAATCATATTTTTTCATACTCCCTCTGTCCCAAAAAAATTGTCCTACTTTCTTTATTAGTTTGTCCCAGAAAGATTGGCACCTTTCTATATTTAGAAACAATTTAACTTTATGAGATGATTTACAGCCACACAAATATCTAAGATTTATTTTGGACCACACATTTCAAAAGTTTTCTTTTATTTCTTAAACTTCGTGTTAAATCAAACTAGGACAATCTTTTTGGGACAGAGAGAGTAATAAATATATAATGTATTTATCAACTTAATAGTACTATTATTATTAAGTAAATCTATTCATGTCCTTATTCGTAATTTGACGTTTAAAAGTACTTTTTGAAAATCTTGGTCAAATACAAATTATTGTACATAAGTGCTTTTTAGATTGATTGGGCCAAACCTTCTCACCAAAAGTACTTTTTTAAAAAGTACTTTTCAAAATAAGCAGATTTTAAAAGTTTGCTCAAACAGGCTATTAGTGTATACAGGCTATTAGTGTATGTACTATCCTTTGAACAATGCATACTAGCGGTGGTTAGCATCCAGGAATAATTATACTCCTTATCTACTTTTAACTCCTCCTTTCGCCCAAATTATCTAAAATCAAAGTAGATAAATTACAATTTATCCTGGCTTAACTTAAATTTTAAGGACATAAAAGTCGATCGACATTTAGAGGATATTTTGATCGTTCAACATTTAACGAAAATTATTCGTACTTTTATAATATATAGATAGATAGATGTAGATATTATAAATTGTTGAATTTCTTTAAAATGATGGGAACTTCTAGATAAAGCATTTTTGTAATTCCTTTCCAAGAATTTTTGGTCCGCCACGGCATGCAATTATCTGTTTCCTACTTCAAATTTTTTGGTGAACACGTGTTTATTTTAAGACACCAATAAAAGTATACTAAGAGCCTGTTTGGATGGGGCTTATGCCTATAAGCTGTTTGCAATTTATAAGCTAAAAAAAATAAGTTGGGGTAGTCTAATTATTTTTTTTTGGCTTATAAGCTATTTTCAGCTTATAAGCTGCTTTAGATAAGCTAAGTCAAATGGGCCCAATTATTTTTTTGAGCTTATTTTAAGCATAAAATGACTTTAAACTGGTCAGTCAAACACTCAAAAAAGCTGAAAATAACTTATAAGTCAATCCAAACGGGCTCTAATACACATTCATACTGAAAAGTCAACATGGTTTTTTGTAACCAAGCCTTTTGTAAAAGACATGTGAACTTGTGAAGTCATTTGAGTTGCTTAAATGATTGAATATGGACAAATGTCCATATTTCTTCTGTCACTTCATATCTAAACCTTTCATTTCTGGTCTTTTTGAGACCCTTTCTGAGAGACAAAGTGATAATGGCTAAATGTACAAAAGGGTGTTGGTGTAAAGTGGTGGAGTTTTTTTCTTTTCTTTTTTGGTGCAAAATGGTGGAGCTAATTGTAAAGGGTTCAGTTAAATCTTTTTCATCTAAAAAATTACACAGGGCAAATAAGGTTAAAAAGCTTTATATATATATATCATATACGGTTGAATTTCCTTTAAACTGAAGAAGTTTCAGCATTTACGTGTTCTTTTATTCTCTTAGGAATTTCTGATGTCGTTACTATATTCAATTATCTATTTCTCACTTAAAATTTACGGCGACTACGTGTTTACCTTAAGACACTATTAAAAAATTATTACTCTCTCCATCCCAATTTGTGTGGCATTATGATTAGGTACAAAGTTTAAAAAAATAAATCATGACTTTTAAAATATGCGGTCCAAAATAAACCTTAGATATTTATGGGAAGGTAAATCAACTCATAAATTAAATTATTTCTAATTATAGAAACATGATATTCTTTTTTGGATAGACTAAAAAAGAAAGTGTGTCACATAAATTGGGTCCGAGGGAGTAATATACATTCATACTTGAAAGTCAACACGGTCTTTTTGTAACTGTGCCTTTTATTAAGGTCAAACCCATTGTCAGCCTCTTGTGGTCAGCCACTTATTTCATTTGAACACCTCAAGTAACTTTTGTTTTATTTAGACACTTGGAGGGCAATCGATGTTTCATTTAGACACTTATTACTGATATGGCAATTTGGGTGAGTTCCACATGTGAAAAGGCTATTTTGAAGTTGGGAACATATTTTTCTTAATTTTGAACTATTTTCTTTTTGGTTCTTGTCTTTATTTAGTTATGAGGGTCCCACACACCCTCTTCCCCACACTTCTCCTTCTCCAAATTGCTTAAAAATATGGAATTAAAAGTTGGTGGACCTTATTAAATTATTAAGAAATAAGGAGCAATTATAAAAATATCATCAAAAGCCATACATTTTCTTGGGTGATTGTTAGGTACCCATCATTGTTCTTGTCAAATGTTGCAAAAATACTCTTTAACTCAACCTTGTTATGGCTTTTTGAATTACTACTAATGCTCTTCTGTTCCGCCATAGTTGCTGAATTTAAATTTGAGTTCTTGAAAAGAGGAGGTTGAGATGGAGTTTTGAGTTTTGAAAAACCCATGTCCTTTCTTTTCTATTTTTTTGCTGATACATAATTTTTTTATTGATTTAACTTGTCACGTTAAAGAATGATAGGAGAAGAAGGTTGGATATTGGTGGTGGTGTTGCGGTTGCAAGGTGGTGGTGGTGGAGGAAGTGTTGGGAAGGAGAGAGAAATAAGAAGAAGTAAAAAGAAAAAAATTGCAATGGTGGGGAACTGGGTGAAGAAGACACAGGAAGGTTGGAGGAGAGGGGGGGGGGGGGGGGGGGGGTTGTGGATAGAAATTCTAAAGAAAATTAAATAAAAAGTTTTTTTTTGAAAAAATAAAATTTCCACGTGTTCCATACGAATTCGTTTATTTTTTCACGTAGGAGGCGCTTGGCAATACGTGCTTCAACTAATTCTGAAATTGTGTAAAAAGTGTCTAAATGAAACAAAGATCACTTGAAGTGTTCAAGTGAAAAAGGTGGCCGACCAAAAGGGGCTGGCGATGGGTTTGGCCTTTTATTAAAGACATGTGAAGTGTTTTGAGCTTTGCTTGAATGATTGAATATGGAATTGTGCATATTTCTACTGTCACTTCACATCTACACCTTTCATTTCTGGTATTTTGAGAATTTTTTTTGAGAGACAAAGTGACAATGTCGATAATTGAACTTAGAAGAACAAATTCTAAGAAAAGGCTTCTTGTTAGGCATTAAAATAAAATAAGAGAACTATTGTGTACACTCCATTTTTCACATTCTCTCCTCTTTGTTCTTATATTTGCACTAAAAGAATATTAAACATTTGCTAGCTTATGATTAATATGTCCTCTAATGTTGACTGCCTTAGGTCTACATTTACTCTACTTGACTTGTTAGTTACCTATTTGAAGTGTTGGTTTATAGGTGACATAAGTTTGGTAGAAAACTCGATCTTGTTTGAACTAAAAAGTTATTACATAATTTTGTTTACCCCGAATTTGGGTAATCAATTAATTTTATTGGTGAGGTATAGGATATGTGACCTTATCTTGAGTTTATGTGATGGAGAAAAGAAATATGTGATTATGTTACGAGGAGCAATTGGTGACCAATGATTTGTTCTAGACTCGTGTATCAACTAGCAAGTAAGTGTTATTTGATTCAAGAAGCGTAAGAGATAAAGCACAGCAAATATGGGCCGAAATCTGATACGAGAGAGATTTTTATATATATAGTTTGCTATTACAAAGAGTTTTTGATATGAGGAGCCAACCCCCTAAAAGGAGGACAATGCCCCTTATTTATAGTGTTACCCCATAGGCTTCATGCAACATAAAAAATAATAGAATAAAGAAAAAGTTTTGAGTTGGATTAAGTTGGGTTAGGTTGGCCGTACGATCTGACACCCGTACGGTTAGCAGTTGAGCATGGCAGGAGATTATCGACGCGTGGCAGACGCGCAACGGGTCTCCCGGACCAACGGCCTCAATCATCCGGACTAACGGCCACGTCCAACCCGGCCATGGAGAAAACCGGACCAAATGGTGCCCTACCTTGGTTTCGGCCTAGGCGTTCCTCCGATAAAAAACGAGAGCCTCCGTGCACGTTTCTGTGCCTCTCTCCCCTCGGTTCCTGGTCTCACCGGTTTAACGCTTATTCGGTTTTTACCGTATACATATTGTCCCCACACTTTTCGGACCGAAGTTTTATCGGAGTAGCGGGAAGTGGATGAATCAAGAAACCGGTGATTCCATTCGACCGTAGTCGTTTCTTCCTTTTGGCGGGAACGGTTGCGTCACGTTCCCCCTTTATCGGCCACGTGTCTTCCCCCGGATGGTCCGCTCTGACAACCGCCGCACGCACGTCGTTTCAAGTCACTCCTCATTAATTATGGGGACACGCGGCGCCCTCCGGTTGGCTGGGGAACCGTAACCGTCACAGTCCCATGCCTATATAAGGCTCTTTCACCTCTTCATCCAAACATTTTCGAACTCTTATATTCCTCTTCTCTCTTCTGAAGCTTTTCACTTCTCCTCTTACAACTCGTATTGCCTGTTGATTTGTTTCTTATATTTAAGCAAAAAAGGAACGATCCTTACCAATTCCTACACCAGTCATTCTCGTGTGTTGTTGCTTCTTGTTTGAGTGTTGCTCCGCTCTTTTGCTTTTGCCACTCTTGAACTCTTTGGCTGCTCGTTTTACTCTTTCACCTTCCTTTCCGAATCCACTCAACTTCTTCTTTTCATATTTCAAAATGTCCGAAACCACTTCCCATGATATTCCCTCGGTTTCATCCCAAGGAACCGAGCCTGCATCTCCGGCCAAAGCAAAGAGCTCCTTTGAGCCTACAGCCTCGGACATTATACCGGCCAAAACCAATTTCAACAAATACTTAGAGGTCGAAAAACCTTCCTCCGTATCCGACAGAGGGTATGATGTGAGACGATACCCCTCCTCCATTACCGAGGATAGACTTGACCTTGTCCGGTCTGACTGCGGATGGGACAATCGCCCGGTCTGAGTTTTCGCCCCTGTGCCCGATGAGTCAGTCACCAACCATCGGGAGGGATTTTTGTATGTCTACACTTATCCCTTCACTCTCAAGCTCGATCCTCCGGTAGATCTGGTCATCTTGGAAATGTGTCGAACCTACGACCTGACCTTGGCACAAATTGGTCCGATCGTTTGGAGGGTCGTATCATGCCTCCGGTTGTTGGCCAACAATGCTGGGAAGGAGTTCACGCTGGCCCACCTGATACGCCTATACTCCCCGAGGTTGTTCCGGGGTGGCTTAATAAAACTCATCAAGCGTAGCCGGAATCCATTCTTCTCAAAAATGGACGAAGACAGAGATAGGGCCTGGCTGGAGTGATATGTCCGGGTGAGGACCGAGGACATCATTCCGGCTGATTACATGCCTTTCCCGGAGAAGTGGAACAACAAGTGTAAGTATGAACCCTTAAGTGATCGCTTTTTTACGTTTCGTCAAATTTTGATCCCGCTTTCTCACCGTCTTTCTTATTCATATCAGCCAATGGGTATATTCCTCCGGTCGTCTGGAACCTGAGCGAATGGGTCACTGTACTTCTCAGCCAACATGTTCATGATAACCGGACGTGGGGCCACCTGTCACGTGGTCGATGGGTCGCCCAGAACCACGGTAATACTTGTTTTTATCCGTGTTTATTGCATCCTCCACTACCCGCACTAATTGCGTCTTCAATTTTCAGGCTTGCCCAAGGGCTCGGTGGATCCCAGACCGGAGTCGGCCGCCGAACCTACAGCGTCGGCACCCGAGTTCGATTCAGCGGGCGCATCTCGCGTCCTTGCTGCTGCTACTGCTACCAAAAGAAAGAGGCCCTCGGATAAGGGCAAAAGTCGAAGAAGAGGGCGAGGAGCGTCACTCGGACCTTACGGGACGAAACGGATCCCGACATTATTGTTCGGAGAGTCGATGCCGATGCTCCCGTGGCTCCGATACCGGAGGAGGTTGTCGCCGCTCCACCCCTTCCTTCTGCTAGCGAAGGACTTTTGGTGTCAGTTTCACACACAGGTGCGGAAGAAATTCTTTCCCCGGCTCCTCTAAGGTCGATTGATTTCGTCGACATTTCAGGTGAAACTTCTTCCGAGGACACTCCTCTGCAAAGGACAAGAAGGCCCGGGGAGGCGGCCGCTGCTGAAGCCAGTCCCGGAGGTCGAAGTCCCCATTGACGTCCATCTAACACCCGAGCATGAGCCTGTTGCAACTACGGAGCCCCCGGCCTTTGCAGAAGATACTGAGGCTGCCCCAAGTTCCTCTGCTCCGGCTCCGAGGCCTGACGAATTTAAGGATATGTTCTTGGGCACTCCTCCCGCTATCGGCGAAGCTGCAGGATTCGGGGATCTCCCGATCCCTCGGGCCACGAGGTCGGACAACCGGACCTCCGAATCTGGGGCTAGGGACAATTTGGTGAGTATTTTTTCGGCCCCAAGCGTGGAGCCGAGGCGAACAAAATCGGTCATGGTCACTGTCCCCGAGGACTGCAGCTTTCTTTCTCACCCGGTAGGTGTGGCGAGCTATCTGCGGCCTCTTGTCTCGGATTCGGACAAGCGGAAGATGACCGGGGTCTCTTGGCAGTGCCTCATTAACGATGGTATGCATGCGGGCAACCGGGTAAGATTTTTTTAGCCGTCCTCGCATAATTTTACTGAGAATTTTAGCCTTGTTTTGTTCAAGTTGTTAACTCGCTTCATTCGCAGAGTGTGGTGCTTGTCAACGAAGCCTTCATCCGCGCTTAGCAAGAGATGGACGATCTTAGGGGCCAACTGGATGCCCAGGGCCGGGAAACGGAGAAATATCTGCACCTTCTTCAGGAGAAGAAGGAGGAGTTGAACCGAGCAGTCGCCCTTTCCAATCTCCGACCCGAGCTTGACGCAGCGAAGGCCGAGAACCATCAGTTAAAGAGTAAGCTGGCCGCGATGACCGAATACAATCGGAGTCTCGAAGCTGATATGATCGGCCTTAGCCAAGATAACGCTCAAGTTTCCTCGAGGCTCAGTGAGCTCAAAACCACCTTCTACCAACTCCGGGAGGAGCTGGATTTGGTGAAGTTGGATGCTGCGAGCTTGGCCGGGAGGAATCGGCTGCTCGAATCTGAGAGTGCCTGATATCAAGAGCGTGCAAGGGTGTTTAAGGAGATGGCGGAGATGAGGGCCCAGATGTGTGAAGATCTGAAAAACGAGCTTAAGGAGACGGCCAATGCAAATGACACTCTCCAGGCCGAGCTTCAATCGGCCATCCAAATGCAGAATGATCTTGGAGAGGCTCGGGATGCTCTGGCGGCGAAGTTAGCCTAGGCCGAGGCCGATTTGGAAGAAGCTTTGAAGAGCATGGAGGCCGCCGAGGCTCAGGCTACTATTGTCGCTGAGTACGAGAAATGGAAATCTCGGAGGATCACTCTTGAGCAAGCCGAGCATGGCTTTACTGATCTTCCGGCCCTTATTGCCAAGGCTAAGAGGGTCGAGGGAGAGGCTAAGGATGCTCTCGGTTCTGACTCCGATGACTCTGAGCGAACAGTGTCCGAACGTTCTGACTCCGATTATTTTTTTGGCAATTTTTTAGAGCCGGTATTCCTTCGGGCACCCGAATCTCAGCCTTGGCTGAATTTTGACGCAACAATCCCCGTTTGGGGAGGTTAGAAAATTTTGGCTCGGTTCATTGTGACCTCATTGCCTTAGTCGAATTTTTTAACGATTTTGGCTCAGTTCGCTATGACCTTGTCGAATTTCGACCATGGTGCCCGGTATAGGGTGTGTGAATGAATTAGTGCCGAAATACGGCAGTTATCACCGAGGTAAAGTCTTTTAACAGGAAGATAACCGAGATATTGACATCTGAGCTTTCGATAATTTTGCATTGCAAAGTGTTTGTATACATGAGAATTTTGTTTCCTTCTGCTTTTACCGTAGCAAGTACTAAACAGACACGATTCATTTTGATCGTTTGGTCCTTACACCAAAACCTATAGCAGAAGGTCCGGCCTTGCTTTTGCCGTAGCAAACACTCGGTGGACACGATTCATTTTGATCGTTTGGTCCTTACATCGGAACCTAACATTTTTGGCCCGGTGTTATTTGTTTAGGGCGACATCCGGAGTCGGTGTGATAGTACCCTAGCTCTTGGCCGAGCTGCAAGATCGGGTGAGTGCTATTAAGTCCCCACTCGTTGGGTGTGACCCCGAGATTTCGGACGTTTGTCCTTTATATTTGTCAAGTAACACGTTGTACTTGTTGCCTCATTAAAAACCTTGTCGAAAAACCCATTTTGGGACAAAACCGTACTAAGGAAAAGAGTGCAACACGTGTTTTCAGATTTTGATTCTTTTCTTTGCCTGGTACTCGGTTTCCTGCAAAAAAGAAAGGTCAAAATAGAGAAACATGGGGTATTATTACCTCAGCAGTAGTATTTTTTCAGATGAGCCACATTCCAGTTATTGCGCAGCCGCTGCCCGTCCATGGACTCCAGCTGGTATGATCCTTTACCCGTTACCTCGGTTATCTTGTAGGGTCCTTCCCAGTTCGGACCCAGTTTACCCTCGTTGGGATTCTTGGTGTTCAAGGTTACTTTTCGGAGCACCAAGTCCCCAACTTGGAAATGGCGAAAATTGGCTCTCCGATTATAGTACCTTTCCACCCTTTGTTTCTGGGCTGCGATACGGACCAACGCATTTTCGCGAAGCTCGTCTGTGAGGTCGAGTCTTACGGCCATGGCCTCCTCGTTTGACTTCTCGGTCGTATATCAGAACCGGAGGGTCGGTTCACCAACTTCCACGGGGATTAGGGCTTTATCCCCGTAGACCAACGAGAAATGAGTCTCCCTAGTGCTCGATTTCGATGTGGTTCTGTAAGCCCACAATACCTCCGGTAATATTTCTCTCCAATGATGCTTTGACGCTTCAAGTCTCTTCCTCAGGTTTTGGATTATTGTCTTGTTCGTGGATTCCGCCTGTCCGTTTGCACACGGGTGGTACGGAGTTGATACAATTTTCTTGATCTTCAACCCTTCGAGGAATCCTTGACTTTTCCACCCACGAACTGGGGCCCGTTATCGCAAGTTATCTCAGCGGGGATGCCGAAACGACAGATGACGTGATCCCATATGAAGTCAATGACCTCCTTTTCTCTGATTTTTTCAGAGGGCTGCGCTTCAACCCATTTGGAGAAATAATCAGTCATAAACAAAATAAAACAGGCTTTACCTGGTGCCCATGGCAATGGACCGATGATGTCCATTCCCCACTTCATAAAAGGCCAAGGTGACACCACCGAATGCAACAATTCCCCGGGCTGGTGAATCATTGGAGCATGTCTCTGACATCCGTCGCATTTACGGACGAAGTTCTTTGAGTCTTCCTCCATCTGGTTCCAGTAATAACCGGCCCTGATAATTTTTCGAACCAGAGCATCAGCGCCGGAGTGATTGCCGCAAGTTCCTTCGTGCACCTCTCTCATCACATACTCCGTTTCTCCGGGACCCAGACACTTGACCAGTGGTCCGAAGAAAGACCGTCGATACAATTGGCCGTCTACCAAACAAAAACGTGCAACTTTGGTCCTCAATGACCGTGACTCTTTCGGGTCATTCGGGAGCTTCCCATCACGCAAGTAGTCGATGTACTTGTTGCGTCAATCCCAAGTTAAACTCATTGTGTTTACTTCGGCGTGTCTGCTTTCTACTGTCGTGTTTAACAAGTGCACCGTTGCCCCGGGGTTGATTTCCTCCCCTTCGACCGAGGACCCCAAATTTGCTAATGCATTGGCCTCGCTGTTCTGCTCCCTCGGTATGTGCTGCATGGTCCATTCTTTAAATCGATATAGTATCATTTGGGTTTTTTCAAGGTATCTCTGCATCTGTTCGTCCTTGACCTCGAAGACGCCGATCACCTGGTTTACGACCAAAAGCGAATCGCACTTTGTCTCAATTATTTCGGCCCCCATACTTCGGGCCAATTCCAAACCAACAATAATAGCCTCATACTCGGGTTCATTGTTAGTCAATTTAGCAGTTCTAATGGACTGTCGAATGGCATCCCCGGCCGAGGTTCTAAGGACGATCCCTAGCCCGGAACCTTTGAGGTTCGAGGCCCCGTCCTTATGTAGAGACCAAATTCCCAACGCCTTTCCCGAGGTCAGCAGAAGCTCTTTCTCGACCTTGGGGACCATGGCCGAGGTAAAATCTGCCACGAAGTCGGCCAAGATCTGGGATTTGATGGCCGTTCGAGGTTTGTACTCGATATCATACCCGCTAATTTCTACAGCCCATTTAGTTAATCTACCCAATAATTTCGGTTTATGCATGATGTTTTTCAGGGGGTAAGTGGTTACTACACATACTGGGTGGCATTGAAAGTAGGGCTTGAGCTTTCTGGAAGCGCTTACCAATGCTAATGCTAATGCCAATTTTTCCAAATGGGGATAACGGGTCTCCGCATCCCCCAAAGTTCTACTCACGTAATACATAGGGAATTGCGTACCTGATTCTTCTCGGACCAAAACGCCACTTACCGCTACTTCGGAGACAGCAAGGTAGAGAAAAAGCGGCTCGTCCGCCTTCGGTGTGTGCAGCAGCGGGGGGCTAGACAAGTACCTTTTCAATTCCTGTAAAGCTTTTTAGCACTCCGGTGTCCAAGCGAAGTCATTCTTCTTCCTCAGTAAGGAGAAGAAGCGGTGGCTCTTGTCCGAGGATCTTGATATGAAACGACTCAACGCCGCTATCCTTCCGGTGAGCCTCTGTACTCCTTTGACGTTATTCACTACTTCAATATCCTCGGTGGCCTTGATTTTGTCCGGGTTGATTTCAATACCCCGGTTTGACACCATGAAACCCAAAAATTTACCGGACCGAACACCGAAGGCGCATTTTTCTGGGTTAAGCTTCATGTTATACTTGCGGAGCACATCGAAGGTTTCCTGCAAATGCTTCAAATGGTCCTTTGTTTCCAGGGACTTAAAAACCATATCGTCAATATAAACTTCTATTGTTTTTCCTATTTGTTCTTCGAACATCCCATTAACTAGGCGTTGGTAAGTTGCACCGGCATTTTTTAGGCCAAAAGGCATTACATTATAACAGTAAGTCCCATACCGAGTTATGAAAGACGTCTTTTCTTGATCCTCCGGGTGCATTCGAATTTGGTTATACCCGGAGTAAGCATCGAGAAAACTCAACATATCATGCCCGGCCGTCTCATAGATCATTCTATCGATGTGAGGCAATGGAAATGAATCCTTCGGGCATGCTTTGTTTAAATCCTTGTAATCAACACACATTCGGAATTTATTACCTTTCTTGGGCACCACTACCACGTTAGCAAGACAATCCAGGTACTTTACCTCCCGGATAGAACCTATTTTTAAAAGCTTTGTTACCTCGTCTTTAACGAAGACGTGTTTTGCTTCCGCCATGGGCCTTCTTTTCTGCTTCACCGGGGAAAACTTCCCGTCCAAGCTGAGCTTGTGAGTTGCTACTTCCGGTGATATACCTGTCATATCTATATGGGACCATGCGAAGCAATCTGCGTTAGCTCGAAAAAATTCAATTAGCTTGTTCCTGAGCTCGGAGGTAAGCCCCGTGCCCAGTTACCTTTCTGTCCGGTAGGTACTCGAACAGGATGATTTGCTCCAGCTCTTCTACAGTTGACTTGGTTGCATCCGATTCATCCGGCATGACGAACGATCTGGGTACCTTGAAATCATCCTCTTCATGCCCCGGGTCCGACCCGGTGTGCTTTGATTGTTATTTGTTGTCCTCTCCTCCAGTTACATCTTCTTTCTTCTGATCCAATTCTTTGGGCTGAGGTGCTGTTTCTTCTACTGCGAACATCTCCCTCGCAGCGGGCTGTTCACCTCAGATGGTTTTTATCCCTTCCGGGGTGGGGAACTTCAGCAGCTGATGCAGTGTTGAGTGCACGGCCTCATGCTATGTATCCAGGGTCTGCCCAGTAGTGCGTTATACTTCATGTCCCCTTCAATCACGTAGAACACCGTTTGTTGAATGGTGTCATCGACGTTCACAGGCAATGAGATCTCCCCCTTTGTGGTTTCACTTGCCATGTTGAACCTGCTGAGTACCCGGGCTGCCGGTACGATCTGATCGAACAGCCCTAGCTGTTCGACCACCCTCCAGCGGATGATGTTGGCCGAGCTACCTGGGTCAATCAAAATACGTTTAACCTTAGTTTTAAAGATAAGTACAGAGATTACCAATGCATCATTGTGCGGTTGAATAATGCCCTCCGCGTCCTCATTGCTGAAAGAGGTAGAGCCCTCGGGTAAATAATCCCGGTTGCGCTTCTCGCGAACAACAGAGACCTTGACCCGTTTCATTACGGGCCCTCAAGGTTCATCGGTGCCCCCAACTATCATGTTGATTGTATGTTGGGGTTCTTCTGGCTCGGTCCTTCGATGGGCCTCCCTTTCCTTGTAGTGACTTTTGGCCCGTTCACTCAGCAGCTCTCGGAGATGACCATTCTTCAGTAACCGGGCTACCTCCTCTCTCAACTGGCGACAATCCTCGGTTCTGTGACCATGGGTTCCATGGTATTCACACACCATGCTCGGGTCTCGTTGGCCCGGATCCGACCTCAGAGGTCTTGGCCATCTTACATCCGGAACACAACCAATGGCCGAAATTAAGCCCGAGGTACTGACGTTAAAGTTGTACTCCGATATTTTTGGTGAGTCCTTGTTGCCGGCAGAGCTTCCGGCATCGCTCCTGAATGAGAGACCCCGGCTGTTTGATGGGCGCTCGACCCGTTTACTACCCCGACCGGAGAAACGGCTTGGGCTCACTCTTGACTTTTTCGACCTAAAACTTTGTTTCTCCGAATGGGAGTATGGCCGATACCTTTCCTTCGACGATTCGGCCCTCGTTTCGTAAAGCTTCCTTGGTCTCTCAAAACTTTTGTTCACATTTATTGGCCCCGGGGGGAGCTCGAATTGATCGTCCTCCACCCGAATCTTCGACTCGTATCGGTTATGGACATCAGCCCATGTCACAGCCTCGTACTCCAGCAAGCTTTCTTTTAATTTGAACGAAGCTGTTGAACTCTGAACATTGAGCCCCTTTGTGAAAGCTTGTGCAGCCCATTCTTCTGGAACCGGGGGGAGTTCCATCCGCTCCCTTTGGAATCGATTGACGAATTCTCGTAGTAACTCGTCGTCCCTTTGGGTTATACGAAAAATGTCGGCCTTACGGGCCTGCACCTTTTTGGCACCGGCGTGAACTTTGATGAAGGCATCGGCGAGCATTTCGAAAGAGGTGATCGAATGCTCGGGTAGATGGTCGTACCATGTCAATGCTCCTTTTGACAAAGTTTTCCTGAACTTTTTCAGCAATACTGATTCAATTTCGTCCTCCTCCATATCGTTGCCCTTTATGGCGCATGTGTATGAGGTCACGTGCTCGTGCGGGTCCGTCGTGCCGTCATATTTCTGGATATCCGGCATTTTAAACCTCTTCGGGATTAATTTCGGGGCTGCACTCGGAGGAAAAGGCCTTTGGATGTACCTTTTCGAATTCGGCCCTTTCAGTAAAGGTGGAGCCCCCGGGATTTGATCCACCCGAGAGTTGTATGTTTCGACCCTCTTCTCGGTCGAGTCTACCCGTTTTGCCAAAGTTTCGAGCATTTTTAGAACCTCGGTAGAGGATCCAGCTCCGGATCCATCGCTCTCAATAAAGCGTGCCTCCTCCCTTCTGGGTTCAGCAACACCGCTCGTTTTTTCCGGGGTCGTTGTATCCCCTCCGTTTTGCAACCGGGCTATTGCGATTCCCTGTTCGGCAATCGCCGCTCTCTGCTCCCGCAACATTTCAAAAATTAAACGTAAGTCAATATTATCGTCGGGTGTACCCGGTTCTTTCCGGTCCTGTGCCGGGACAAAGTAACAGAATTGGGGGTATTTAGAGGATCAGTGGCAGGTAAGGTGGCATTCTTCTGGTCCACGGTGTTTTGACGGTTGAGGCCCTCCCTCGAATTAGCGGGGTTTGGTGGTCCTCGTGGACCGCTTCCTTCGTTTTTGGCCATGATTTTGTTGTTGTTGACGTGACCAGATTGCCCACTGTCAGCCATTTAGTCCGTTTTTTATTTAGATGGGTAAGGTAGAGACCAAGATAAAAGACCACTATTATCCTAGCCCCACGGTGGGCGCCAAACTGTTTACCTCGAATTTGGGTAATCAATTAATTTTGTTGGTGAGGTATAGGATATGTGACCTTATCTTGAGTTTATGTGATGGAGAAAAGAAATATGTGATTATGCTACGAGGAGCAATTGGTGACCAATGATTTGTTCTAGACTCGTGTATCAACTAGCAAGTAAGTGTTATTTGATTCAAGAAGCGTAAGAGATAAAGCACAGCAAATATAGGCCGAAATCTGATACGAGAGAGATTTTTATATATATAGTTTGCTATTACAAAGAGTTTTTTGATATGAGGAGCCAACCCCCTAAAAGGAGGACAATGCCCCTTATTTATAGTGTTGCCCCATGGGCTTCATACAACATAAAAAATAATAGAATAAAGAAAAAGTTTTGAGTTGGATTAGGTTGGGTTAGGTTGGCTGTACGATCTGACACCTGTACGATTAGCAGTTGAGCATGGCAGGACATTATCGACGCGTGGCAGACACGCAACTGATCTCCCGGACCAACGGCCTCAATCATCCGGACTAACGGCCACGTCCAACCCGGCCATGGAGAAAACCGGACCAAATGGTGCCCTACCTTGGTTTCGGCCTAAGCGTTCCTCCGATACAAAACGAGAGCCTCCGTGCACGTTCCTGTGCCTCTCTCCCCTCGGTTTCTCGTCTCACCGGTTTAACGCTTATCCGGTTTTTACCGTATACAAATTTAATATTATATAAGTGAGGATCCATAAGTTTTGTAGTCGTCACATCTTTTGAACTTTCATTTTTGCTCCTGTTTTGGCCTTTATTTGCATAGCTTGGTAAATTTTTAAAAGTTTGATGGCAATTATAAAAAAGCGATAAAGGTGGTGTCTAAGAAGCAACAAACAATTGACAAATGTCCTTGAATTCTTTCCAAAAGTTTGCTTAGGGTCTCATATATTGCTCTACTACATTCACATATTTTATCTTCTTTTTTTCAATTTTCATAAATTCTACATTTTAACGGACCATTTATTTTTTTATTTTGTTTGTTTTATATTTTTAAAGTTACAGCGATACTCTAAGAGGATTCAAACCTTTTCATTTTATATTTGCTAAATTGGCCAGATGCAATGACTTTTCGTGTACCTCCTTTAAAAATATAGAGCAAGAGATAGGATTGTATATCTAAATTATATAAGTGTTATATTTATGTACTAATATACTCCTATATATTTGCCCCCATGGTGAAATGACTAAATCTATCCCTATGACCCAAACTATTTTAATATTAAGAAAAAATCCAAAATGGATTTATTTTGCATTTCTTTAGGCTACTATTTATTGTTCAACACACATGTTATATGTTTGATCAATGTTAATCTATCTCATAATCTAATAAAAAAAATTAAATGTTACATAGAAATTTTGTCTTGTCCAGCATAAGTTCTGTAGGAATTAAGTTATCTAGCATAACTTCACTCCTACCGAACTTATGCAAACAAGGCAAAGTTTCTATAAACTTATGCCAAGCGAATAAGTTACTACACATGCAACTTATATGTCAAATAACTTCATTTATGTTGGCCCTACGATTTTTTTTTTTTACTTAGTTGGAGATCGAACTCAAAATCTCTAATTTCGCAGGCCAGCGAATAAGGGTACTTTGACCCAAAAATTTTCATTAAATAAGAAGCAAAGGCAAAAATTATAGCAATTTTATATTTTGAGTTTAAGCCGGGCCTCCAGCAACTAGCTAGTGTGAAATATATAAGTCATCTTTCTCTTTTTCATAGACTTGTCGTTTGCATAGCTTTTTTACGCAGGAAAATAAACTGGAAATTTTAATTAGTAAAAAGAATCTCCTGAGATGAATTATATCCAACTTTTAAGTTAACCACCACACAGTTTTACCTATATAAAGTTATTTTTTTCATTCTCGTTCATCTTTGGATTTTTGCAACATTTATTTTATTTAACCCCTAGAATATCATATGGGTTTTTTTAAGGTTAAAATATTAAAGAGTGAACTTATAACCAAATGAGGAGCATGTAAATATATAAAGCTAAAATAAGTTGTAAAAAGTAAAAACATTCCCCTTACAGAAACTACTTTATATATCGATAATTTTTAATTTTTAATTTTTAATTTTTAATTTTTAATTTTTAATTTCAATAATTAATCCTAGTTTTGTATTCTCTTAGCCAACTTGGGTACATGCTACAGCCCTATAAAAATTAGTTCTTGGTTAGGAAAAGTTGGATGGCCAAAATCTGATCAAGCAAAATTTCAGTTATTTAACCATGATTAAGATTTCCTTAAGGGTCTGTTTGGAAAGCCACATGGTAATTGGAATTGGTGTAATTACTAAGGTAGTAATTACACAGCCTAGTAATTACATAGTATTGTAATTACAACGACCTGTTTGTTTGTCATAATGTAATTACAAGCGTGTTGTTTGGTTACACAAGTGTAATTACACAGTTTGTTAAATTAAAAAATTTAATTTAATTATCAAAAATTTAAAATTAATACTCCCTCAATTTCAATTTATGTGAGCTTTTTACTATTTGGGGAGTCTACGAGGTGTTTCTTAGACCACATTTTTTAAAATTATTTGAATTATAAATTATCATGACTTATAGTACTTTTTATGTAGTTTCTAAATATATAAATTTTATTTTTACAAACTTGAAAAATCTATGACAAAATTCACGGTCAAAGTTATAAAGTTTGACCCTCATAGTCCGAAAAGGTTCACATAAATTGAAACGGAGGGATTATTAAAAAAATATGTGCCTTTATAAATGATATTAAATTAGTTACTCCCTCCGAATAAAAAAAGTGTCCACTTAGCCTTTTTTTCTTGGGTCAAAAAAAGTGTTCACTTATTAAATCAAGAAACAATTAACCTTATTTTTCCAGATTTTCCTCTATTAAGTGTTATGTGATCAAATCCCAATGTCTATTTAATTAGGGATAGTTTAGTCAATTTACATATTTTTTTTCTTGGAGTGAGTAGTTTCTTAAGAGGCGTGCAAATGGCTAAGTGGACTCTTTTTTTATCCGGACGGAGTATTTAATAACACATTGTTTCTTGAAAATATATTAATTAATAATCATATATTTGTAACTAATATTGTAAAATATAATTGATATATAATTTTTAAATTAATAATATTTTAATTTTAATTAATTATAAAGCTTAAAAGCAGACTTTTTTGTGAGAACATCATGGATGGGATGTTTGACAAAAAAAAAACATTTATAAATATAATGCCATAACATTATTCAAATGTTAGACAAAAAAAAATCTATCAACTGTAAGTGAAAAATAAACAACATGTAATGTGAAATAAGAAGTCAATAGTACTAAAGCAAATAAATTAAAATAAAAAATATAATCTAAATTTAAAATCCAAAATCCAAAAGAAAAAGTTTAACATAATATTCTTATCTCAAATTCCAACATTACATAATTTCCAACGTGACTTAAGTAAATATAATTCAAAAGAAAGGAAAAATAAAGTTCATAACCTCATTCATCACGAAATTCTACATTAATAAAATCACTCATTATATGTCAAGTTTGTTAATGACTAATTCTTTTGATATTAAGAGGTGTAGTTTCAAAAATTAGAATAATAGCACGGTTATGCTAAATTAATAAAATAAAAAAATAAAAATAAAATACGAGCAATTACATGAAATCATAAGAAGTAAAGGTTGGGATTGAGAAGAAAGGAAATGAAAGATAAATAATTAAAAAAAAATAAAAAAATATATTTTATAAAATAAAAATAATTAAAATAAAAAATAAATTAGAAAAGAAAATAAATTAAAATAAAATAAAATAATAAAGAAACTAAAAAGTAACTCTCAAATTAGAGGGTGTAATTACACTCAATCTCAGCCCCCTCTTGAGCATTGATCTCTCAATTACACTCAATTTCCACCTAACTATGTAATTATTTAATCAAACAAATAGATTAAACTGTATAATTACATTTAATTATACCCAATTTTAATTACCTGGATGGCTGTCCAAACAGGCCCTAATGAGGGTGAAAGAAGAGTCATCAAAAGATGATCCAATTCGAGTAATTACCAAATTCTGCTTTCTTTGAACTCTCCAGAAAATAGTCAACAAAAGGCAAACTATATTACATGAGAAGTCCTTTTCTGCAATAAAAGGCAAGCTATCTTACACGACAAGTCCTTTTCTGCAATAATAATTTAGTGAAAATATATACACAGTATAAATATAAAAAAACTTTTACATATTATTACTATATTTTAACAGATTATAACAAAGTTATTTACGTCTAGGTTACCAAATTAGGATAACGATCAGCATTTAGCTATGTTTGTAAGTCATGTTTTACTGCATTATTATGTTACCAAGTAGCTAAAGTCTTTTTGACACAATATATGTACTCTTTTCGTCCCATTTTATATGAAGGTGTTTGATTGAGCACGAAATTTAAGAAATAAAGGAAGACATTGAAACTTGTGGTCTAAAACAAATCATAGAAATTTGTGTGGCTAGAAACCATTTCATTGAGGGTAAATTTAAAATTAAATTGTTACTAAATATAAAAAGGTGTCATTCTTTTTGGGGCTAACTAAAAAGAAAAGAACGTCATATAAATTGGGACGGGGGAGTAACTAACAATTCCAAACATTTCTTTTATCCTAGTAAGATACAATAATTATATGAGGCTTCCAAAGAAAATATAAAAAAAATGCGAAATAAATCATGATTATGTTAAAATATAATGTCACCAACAATAAAAATAACGGAAGGCCAGATATACCCCTGTACTAGCAAAAATGATTTAAATATACCGCTCGTCATACTTTCGGTCTAAATATACCTCTGTCATTATACTTTGAAACATACATACCCCTCATTTAACGGGAGGACATGCGTTATCATCCTATTAACCTATAAAATTTAAATATTTTTTAAAGTGTGTATAAATATAATGTCAGTTTAGTTGTTAAAACCCAACCAAACCAAAATAATTATGGACGAATTTAGTTTTCAATACCAAACCACTAGTTGATTTTTTCCTCTTTAATTCGATTTATCGATTTGGCGTGAATTGTAAGTCCGTCATGTGAAAAAGGGCAGTAAAGGGTCAGGCACAGAAGTGAATAAGAGAAATCAAGACTCAAAAAAGTATTTTATTGATTTCCAACTTATATTTAAAATGTAATATTTGCATCTGTCCGTCCATGGGCCTTTTGGAATGGCATATTACCCACTTTACTAAGCTTCTAACAAACTTCATTACATGCTTTCCCAGAATGTTTTTTCATACTCTCTGAGTTGCAGAGATTGCCTGCTCAGAATGTCCTTAACATAAAAAATCTTTCTTCAAAGCCGGTGGGTACCAACAATTATTCGGGTACCTTTCAAAACCGATATACATATATATTATACTTTTTTATTTATTTATTTATTTATTTATTATGTAATGTTGGAGGTACCATACAATTGAGTTATGCCACGGCTACGCCAGTGAAAAACTGCATTGGACCCGAGCAAGGAGAAGCAGAGTAGTCGCTAAGTGATTTCATGGCTCCAGAACCACATTTCTCTTTGTGTTCATCGATCGATATTTGTGTGCAACGACACTCTGCACTACAAAATGCCTTCTCCCCTCTGTAAATAGTAAAGGAAAGAACTTGTTATCTTTTAAGCTTGAAAGACAGAAAAAAATAGATCTTTTTTCATAAAAGAAATTTTTCCTATAACAGGTCAGAAGAGAAAGATGTATTTTAGCCTATAAGATATTCCCTGAATAAAGTAATACAGACCACATGCATATAGAAACAAGATGTATTGGAGATTCCCGTCACATATTACCTGCAGGGAACTGCCTAAATTTAGTGAACAAACAAAAAACATGTGAAATTTTCCTACCTAAAGCTTCACACATTATAAATTTGAATAATTGTGTTGACAAAGAAAGCTAACTAAAAGATTTCCACCAGCAAGGCCAACTTAATAGTACAGCAACAAGTTTACAACTAGCGAGGCGAATATAAGATGGGAGAATTAAATTGCAAACAAAGAAAGCAACAGGTAACTAAAATACCCAGCTTACATTACGTCGACACAATCAATATGTTGCCGCAAAACCATCTGGTGGTCACAATTCAAGATAAGTTGCTTAAAACTACGGAAACGATCTTTTAATATCTCAAACTTAGACCCAACTCCTCCCAGCAAATTAAGTAATGCAAACTCTGCAGTTCCTAACAGGAAGCAAGCTAAAGGAGACTTCTGAATATAATATAAGGCCCTGGTGCAATTAGTTTATTTCAGCAATTAAAATAACATCACTCGAGATAGGAACACTGATATTATTAATCAAGTTGAGTGGATTGTAAGCGACAGTCTGAGAGACATGACTTCAGTGTGTAATTCAAGCAAACCTGCCCTAATCCAAAACGTATGAGAAAGATTCTTCTTGTCATAATATTCAAGTATGCAATGATGATGTAAATCAATAAGTTATGCAAGTTGGAAGAAGATGCCAACAGACCAAGACTACTGCTAATTAATCAAGATAAACAATACAAATAGACACCAGAAAGCAAGATGGGAAGTAGATAAGGATCCAATTTACTATGGCAGTTGCGATCAATATTACAGAATTCACCACCGATGCTTAAGCAGCAGCAAGATTTACAATTGATCAAGAAAGAAAGAGTTGCAAGAAATACAAATGTAGGTATATCGCTTAAGGTGGAGTAGGAAACAGTATACACAAATCCTGAATATCAAGAACCCAGGGCATTGAGCAGAGCTGAGGGACGTGGTCAAAACATATACAGATCGGCGTAGTCGCTCATAGGGACATATCTATCCGGATAGAGGATAGTCTAGGCCGATGCATAGATAGAACTCTCTCCATATAGATAGGTATGTGGTCCTTAGTACACAAAATACTAACATACACAAAGCAGGTTAGGGGTCTAATGCAGGCCTAAAACAAATATTTCTGTGGTTAAGCACCCCAGGAAGAACGTGTTGCAGATCTACAAATAAATTATTAGGTGTATCTTGGCTCTAACATTTTAAAGTTATAGACGAGACGCCTCACACAATCTAAAAGTTTTCAGATTTTGTTTATTAAAACTTTCGATTTCCCCAGATCAGATCAGACTGCACAATTCCATAAAGAATTAACCATAAACTTCAATCAACAGAACCTTGCTGAAATCAGATTTGGACGACCGCAAATATCAGATCTGCTTCACGAGGGCAAAACTACTGCTTAAAGTAAATTGAAAGGAAAAGATTAATTTCCTCGACATGTTCCAACTAGCATAGATCAATGATAACAAAAGAAAAAAGTAAACAAGATAAGATATTCATGGAGCCATCAAACATGAAGGTTATGCAGGGTCCACAGTTGAAGAAACATTTTTCTCCTTAAAATCCAGCCAATGTATGGAATAACTAATTCAGTTAACCATTTTGCTCAAACACCAAGAACCATTTCAAAGCAAAAGCATATCAATACACTTTTTGATAGCAAAGGAGAACACAACCCGCATATAAAGTAATAAAACACACAAGATCAAATCATTACTATTTCGCTCTTTTGATAAAACAAGCAACATACCCAGTATAATGTGGAGTCTGGAGAGGGTTGGTGTACAGGGACGGCGGACCATACCCCTACCTTTGTGGGGTAGAGGGGTAGTTTCCGATTGCTCAAGAAAATGGTTTTTCAAAAAAATGGTTTGAAAGAATGCACGGGTGATTTCATTCTTTTGATAAATAAGATCAAATCATTAAAGGGAAAATTGACCATAAAGCCTTTTAACTAGGTCCTCTTATCAAAATTAAAGCTTCAAGTCACCCTATATTCAAAACAGGTAACAACAAACATACTTAGATATGAAACATAAAAATGGAAATTTAGCAAGGAATTTAAACAGGGGTTCCCAAAAAAATCAGCCTTTAAATCTCAGATCCAAAAGAGTATTACAAAATGTAATCACTAGCATATAATCATTAACAACAACATACACAGTGAGATCCCACAAGTGGGGTCTGGGGCAAGGTAAGGAGGTTGTTTCCAATAGACACTCTGGCTCAAACAAAAGCAAACCAAAGCCGTCCGAAAAAAACAAATAGCGAAAACAAAGAAGTCATAGCAAAATACTATATAAAGCATGACAAAGCAGTCAGAAAAAAGGAACAATAACGTAACTATCACAAAATCATGTGATAATCGAAGTAGAAAAAAGAATCAGAAATAGCATATGAAATTCTAACCTGTACATGAAAATGTCCAACCCTTGAAGTTGCTTCTTGCAAAGGAAACAAGAACTCAAGAAATCAGCCATCATAAACATTGCTGTATCAGCACCATGATTGAGAGAAGCAGTAGCAGCTTTCTGGTATGCATTAGAGTTGTTGTTTCCAATGAATTGACCATCAAAGTATTCCCTTTTTTTAATCAAATTACTACCCACATGAGATATCACACAAGTATACTCCTCAGACTCTTCAATACTAGGCCTCTTACTCTTCTTTTTCTTCTTAGGACTGCTATTATTAGATGTGAAAATCGGGATGGGGTTTGTAGTAGTTGATCTTGGTGATATAGCAAGAATTGCAGCTCTACTACTACTACAGTTACTATTACTCTTCTTATTCATAGCTGCTACAATTCCAAGACCAACAACATCACCATTTGGGTCCTCAAACTTCTTAGGAGATTTGCTGCTGCTTTGATCAGTGAGGGAAAATAGGGAAAGATTTATAGATAGTCTTTTCTTGTTTCCCTTCACTTCACCCATTTTACACACACAAAGAGAGAAAAAAAGATTGAATTTTTAATTTGGGGTTCTCTTAAATCTCTTTCCCTCTCTTCAAACACACAAAAAGATTGAATTTTTATGGGGTTTTCTGTTTGACTGTCCACTTTTTATCCTTAACTAAACGCCCACAAATACACTGTTTTGGTTGAATCTAGTATGAATATGAGGTGTTGGGGTTTAAGGGATAGAGAAAGGAAAAAAGGAAAGAACAAGCTTTCTGTCATTCACTTTTCTGGTTCTCCCTCACAAGGAAGAGGAGCACACCTCTGGTTTTTCAGTGGAGGAGGAGAATATAAACACTTCACAAATAAAAATCATAATATTACTAGATAACTTCAACATTTTCAATCATTTTCTTTCTGAGTTTACATTTTTACCCTTCCAGAAATGTTGGTCTTTGTCATTATCAAACACTTGGGGCCTGTTTGTACATGACTTCAAGTCATAACTAGCAATACATGCTCATGCCATACACGGGTCGAACATGTCTATTCACTTTAATTAATCGGTCTTTAAGGTTTATATTTTGAAAATAACTTTTAAAAACATTCTAATTGTTATTATATATAGCAACATATACAAAATATATTTTATGTATCATCACTTTAGTTATAATTAAAAAATGTAGTAGATGGAATTAAGTCTTTGAGATGAAAAGAGTCGGATTTTTTTCTCATTATCACGACAATGAAAGTTGTTCATCGATGTAAAAGGAAATTAGTAAGAATATGAGGAAAAATTAATATTTTGATTCTAAATTTTTTCTTTTAAATTTTTAAATATTTTATATGTATACCGACAGGTTGATATCTATTTCAATTAAGTAACTGTTTAGATCCAAACATAAGAACCATTGTGGTATATATTGGATTTTTTAAAAGAAAAACTAATAAAATATTTTTATTAAATTAATTAAAAAATATATTATAATTTTTTATATTAACAATTATAGATAAAACAAATTGTTACAAAGAAATCAAAATTAGAAAGATATATGTTATATCATAAATCACCAAATTTTAATTCTGAAACGAAAATATAAAGTGATACATTTTATAAATGTAAAGAAACAATAATCAAAGATCGTAAAGGAGAGTAAATAAGTAAAGTATTAACAAAGAAGGAAAACGGGGATAAAAGTCACTCCCTCCCTTCACTTTTACTTGTCGACGTTAACATATCAAGAAAAAAAATTCTACTTCTTATTTTACCCTTCACATTAATTATTCATTTTCAAATCATTTTCTGAGGCTATTGAGACTATACACCAATAAATATGGATATTATGATAAAATATATACTTTATTTATTAATTCTCAAAGAACGTAAAAAGTCAAAAGTGAACAAGTTATGTGTAGGAGAATTAAAATAATTTTTGGACATATATTTTTAGTAATGTTGAGTACTTCATTTATGAACAAGTAAAAGTGCACAGAGGAAATAAATATGTGTCGGAGAATTAAAATTGAAGTGTATACTTGTATGCATGAGCAGAGAATAAATATTCAGTAAAAAATTAGTTTAGTAATGTGGCTAAGTAATATGGGATGGAGGGAGTACTTCATTTATTAGTTCTTAAAGAACTTGAAAAGTCAAAAGTCAACAAGTATAAGTGCACGGAGGAAATAAATGTTTCAGAAAATTAAATTTGAAGTGCATACGTGTATACATGAGAAGAGATAAATACTCAATATTATGACATATGACCACGTGGGATAAAAAAGTAGTTGGTTTCCAGGTAATATGGGACGAAGAGAGTACTTCATTTATTAATTCTTAAAGAATGTGAAAAGCCAAGTAATGTGCCCAAGAAATATGGGACGGAAGGAGTACTTCATTTATTAATTCTTAAATAATGTGAAAAGTCAAAAGTGAACAAGTAAAAATGCACGGAGAAAATAATTATGTGTTAGATAATTAAAATTGAAGTGCATACATGTATACATCGGAAGAAAATAAACATTCAGCAAAAATGTGAAAAGTCAAAAGTGCACGGAGGAAATAAATATGTGTCGGAGAATTAAAATTGAAGTGCACACGTGTATACATGAGAAGAGAATAAATATTCAGTACTATGACATATATCCACGTGAGATTTATTAATTCTTAAAGAATGTGCAAAGTCAAAAGTGAACAAATAAAAGTGCACGGAGGAAATAAATTTGTGTAGGAGAATTAAAATTGAACTGCATATGTCTATACATGAGAAGAGAATAAATATTCAGCAAGAACATAAAAAGTTAAAAGTGAACAAGTAAAAGTGCACGGAGGAAATAAATGTGTCGGAGAATTAAAATTGAATTGCATACGTTTATACATGAGAAGGGAATAAATATTAAGTACTATCACATATGTCTACGTGGGATATAAAAAAAAGTTAGATAAAGTGTACAAGTTATATAGCTTATGGTACAAGAAATCATTGCGTGTACAATTTGTGAAACTCATGGTACAGGTTGGAGGAGCTGTGTTCGTCCCTCCTCCACGCTTATATATAATAGAAATGTAATTTGAATTTTTGAATTTTTAAATTGTACAGTAGTATTTTTCTTCATAAATATGAGAACCCCACACTTTGTGAAAACTATCAAAACTTTCTTAATTCTTGTACGATCTTATTAAATGCGTAAATCATAATTCAGAAATAAAGTATCAGAATATCCTAAGGCATCATATTAAGAAATCACATATCTTTATATTGTCTTTATAAATAAATAAATGTTGTTATTACAAGTTATTACAAACTTTCAAATACACATAATTTTAGAAAGATTCACTGGTCCGACAAATCAATAATAGTAATAACTAGTTTTGCTTAATATTATTCTATCACATGGTACAAACAATTGCTTCACATCGAGCATGAGTATTTTTTGTTCAAAAATTTTAAAATGATGAGTCTTTTTTGCTATATCTCAAGCATTGTTTTAAAAGGCAGTGTCAGGACTCGCCCCGGGGCAGGACAGTGGCAAAACGCCCTGGGGCTAACGTGTGGGGCTTAGTTCCTATGAGGCTTACGCCCTAAGCGCCCAACCGTACGCCCTAAACACGCCTAACGCCCAATGCCCAAGGCTCGCCTAACAGTTCTTACACAAATTATATTTTAAATTCCTTAATTAAAATCATTCACCCTCATAATTGTTTAACAAAATAATGATACTTAATAGCTTTTCATCTATAGAAATAGAAGATTGGGTGTAACTCATATAATAAGTCATAGAATTGGATATTTACTATTTGAGAACGTCGTGAGGGTGAATATCACTTAATTTTTTTTAAAAAAAACACAAAGCGGAATTGTACATTTTCACTTGTCATTGGTCGTAAGTCCTATGTATCAGAATTATCATATAATTTTATTTTTTGTTCATGAAGAAGTTATGTTTTAAATTGTAATATTGATAAATTTTATTGATTATTTGCTTATAGGGAGATAAAATGAATAGTATGATAGTAATAGTGTTTTAAGAAACTATGTTTTTTTCCGTGTTTGAAAGTTAAAATGTTAGAATTGATTTGCATTTCATAATAACTTTTATTTCATTGTATATATATATATATATATATATATATATATATATATATATATATATATATATATATATATATATATATATATTTCATTTATTTACAGTTTTCTTTTATTTTATTTTATGTAATTTTACCTATTTAAAAATATTTATTGTAATTATATTATTTTGAGAAATACTAAAAAATAAATACCCATGGGGCTTACGCCTCGTCGAAGCGTATGTAAAACGCCCCGCCTTACGCCCTCGCCTTTTAAAACACTGATGTCAAGTTTTACACCTTAAAAAATTGAAATCGCAACTTGAAATTTGAAATCTTACTTTTTGCTGAATTTGAGATTTCAAATCACGAATTGAAATTAAGGTCGAAGTTTTGTTTACATTATAAACAAATGCTGATTTCAAATCAAATCTTCAAATTTGAACCCCAAATCCCATGGCCAAACGCCTACTTAGGGGTCGTTTGGTTGCTGGTTAGAGTTATGCAGTTATTAGTAATACATAAATTAGTTATGTAAAGATTAGTTATGCAGGTACCGGTCGTTATTCCATCTTCTATCCTGCATAAAAAAATATATAAATTTCTTCATAACTTATACATGTATTAGTTATATGGGATTCTAAATGGCTAACCAAACGCCGTATTTGGTGTATTGAATTTTATACATAACAAGAAAAAAAATGCTACCAAACATGATACAAGCAGTGTTTAATACATAGATAAATCATTTCCTAACCATCAAGCAAACCGCCCCTTATTTCTTACAATTTTAAATTAAAGAGACGAAATATATTTATTTCCAAATAAACGGGATCAATAAACTTTATGACCAAGTCAATAGACTTCTTATTATGTCATATTTATTCTGGGCATATGATTTAATTTGGTCCACAATTATTATAGAGTGAATAAATATTCCACTGTCAACATCGAGTTTGGTTTTTCATAGATATTTTTTCAATGTCAGAAATTTGATCTATCTTCTCTTTAATATAGGTTCACAAATTATGACTTCTTGATCATATGGCATTAAATTTCTTTTTCCTCTTCCTAATTATTTGTCTTTTTGTAGTGCACTTAGGAGTGGCAAATGTATTTTTCTATTGGCACTACAATTTAGTGGCAATAAAAAAAAGAAATTAAAATAAAATGCTGCGCATTATGATCATTACTCAAGAATAGCAACCACGAAATCGATGTGCAAATAAAAAGACTATTACATATGGATCTTGTGATTGCACGACTTTGGCATCTTAAACTCTCATCATCTAACTAAACTTCCGAAAGTTAATTCATATTTTATTATGTAATTTGATTATCTCGTTTTTTATTTATATCTTTCTCCTTTGGACATTTATATTATTTTTCATTTTATGAGCCGTGATGATGGTCATTCCCATTTATGTAACTTGTTATATATTTGATGTTCTGCGAGTCCATCAATATTCCATTCAGAAGTTTCACTTCCAAAGTGTGAAGTATGTGATAAAAACTCATTTTTTTCATACTGCATATCTGGAAAAGAGGGTCTCTTGAGATAGTTCTTTTTGTTGGAATATCTAGAACCTAACGTGTTAATTTCATTATCAAGGTTTTTCAGATATTGTTTCTATGACTTTATCGTCTCTTAACTTTAAATTTCCATTAATCTTTTCTAAAAGATCTTCTGTGATTTCAAGCTTATCAATAAGTTTGGGGAATTTATCTTTTGAAAATTCTGGAAATTTAAATATTGGACGGGTTTCCAATTTTTCATTTTTGTCATTGTAAGAAGAGCTTGGTTTATCCTTAAAAGTTGACTGGTATAATTATTCCGTTGAATTAATCTGTTTATATCTTTATTCTTAGGATCATCCTTGACATCTACTATATCAATCTTAAAAGGTGAGGCGCGCAGTAACAATTCTACCATCTATTGGTAAACTAATTTTCTATAGTGGAAGAATTGTAGATTCAACTACCTTAGTCTTGGTATACCATTTATTGACAATCATATTTTGATAAGTTGGGATTTTACCATTATACCTTTACGTGAGCTTTTGTTGTCTTTAAGTGATGAGTATAACTAGATTCTTATATAACTCGCATGGTTTCAGGACACAATTGATTAAGAGTTAGAGAAGATAGAAATAATGGAGAGAAAAAAAAATCAAACAACTACAAATCTGTAGTTTTGACGTAAGAAGAGAAATGCTAAAAGTCAAGAAAGAATGTTAGTCGCAACTCTAAATCACTAAAAATAAAATGGTAAATTAAGCAGGGAAAATTTGAGCAAGCGACAATTTTCAGAAATGCAGCATCATCATTAGGCAGAAGCTGGACCACTAAAAGTGGCTATTGACATAAGGTATTCGGAATCACCATTAGCAAAAGCTAAATTGCTAAAAGAGATTCTGAATCGCCATTAGCGATTTCAAAAATTAAGGGAAATGAATATTTGAAGGAGATTTCACTATTAACAAAAATCAATCTCGAAAAGCGATCCTGGTACTGCATTTCAACTTTCATTAAGTGTACAATTAAGTCGTTAGGGTATAAATAGAACAACTTTTGTAACTTAAAAAAAAAAAAAAAAAAAACTTTGTTTGGTAACAAGGCTTGGGGAGCATGGATTCAGCTTTTACACGTTGAGATTGAAGATTGGGAATTTGGTTGAGAATTCCTTTAACCTTTTACCTTTCTTTAATTTCATGCTCCCTAATAAATACATCGGTTGGGTATTAGTTATTTCTAGATTTTGGACATGTTTGTGCTATACTTTCATGACTACGGGTTTGATTATTTTCTTGTAGCTTTTGTATTGAATATTTATTTGTCAAATTAGTGTAGAAGGTTAGTAGGTAGCTGAGCGTTCCGTTTATTATTTCATACTAGTAATTGTAGTATTACTCTTGTAACTTCTTGTCCCTTGATTTCTGCTATTACTATTTGCTGTTTCTCGTGATCATATTAATTTGTGATAGTTACTGCTCCTTTTTTCCAAATTGGTCTATCATGCTTTTTATAGTATACGACTTATTCACTACCGTTATTTCTGTTTTCATACTACTTTGTATTGTTGGTCCTTGTGCTGAGGGTCTACCGGCAACAATCTCTCTACCTCTCAAAATAGGGGTAAGGTTTGCGTACACTCTACCCTCGTCAGACCCCCACTTTATGAGATTTCACTGAATATATTATTATTGCATAACTCACCTCCAAACCAGCTACCAAACGACCCCTCTCATTAGCTAGTTGAAACTAAACAAGAATAACTTTTTGATGTCATTTTGGTCCTCAAATTCCTTAAGCACTACCAAATGCATAAACAAACATTATATATCAAGTAAGTGAAGTATATATATGTTGAGTTTATTGGGTTAGGAGAAAGTAGGTTATCAGATTTCTCATAAACAATAGGAGTGAAGTACAAATGGAGAGCACTCTTTCTGACCCCCCAAAGAAAAGTAATACAAATGGAGAGCATTTACTTTGGAGTCCGAAACCTAAATGACTAAAAAATAAAAAAAAGCAAATGAACTAAAATAATCCAATAAAAAAAAAAGTGGTACCAAAATATGTTTAATGGAGCAATTAGTAGGTTATCAGATTCCTCATAAACAGTAGGAGTGAAGTACAAATGGAGAGCACTCTTTCTGACCCCCCAAGAAAAGTAATACAAATGGAGAGCATTTACTTGGAGTCCGGAAACTAAATGACCCAAAAAAAAGAGCAAATGAATTAAAATACCCCAATAAAAAAAAAAGTGGTACCAAAGTATCTTTAATGCAGCAATTTACTGCGTTAAAGGACTTAACCGTAACGGCACGATTAAGTCCAATAGCGCAGTAAATTACTGCGCTATTCTGCTTCTTCTTTTTTGTTTTTGGTTAATTACTCTCTTTCTTTTAAATTTTCAAACTTTTTTTGTACTTTAGCCATAGATTAATCATGCTTCGAGACTCCGGAACGTCAATATTTTATATAGAACCCTTTTTTTTTTGTGCGATTAATAATGTTGGCTCAATACATCAAGGATATGCAGTCCGGGTCATTGTTTTAGTGGTTGAAAAGTGCTCAAAGTAAGTTTTTATTTGTAGACTTGTTATCATTAGCTTTAAGTTTTTAAATTTTAAGGCCTAAGGCTAATACCGTTCCCACTACCCTTGCCCTCGCCATCGTATACCGTTCCCACTACCCTTGCCCTCGCCATCGTCCCCATCCCCCCTTTCTCCTCTTAATAAGAGGGTGCTCTAAGCCATGATCATCCGCTCTTCCCCTCGCCCTTGCGCCCTTGAGTATAATGTGCTTCTTCTTGGGATCTAGTCCAGCTTATACGCTCGGAATCTCCTACTGATCCACATGGGGAGACGAGACCTCATCCTCATCGGGTGATGTGACCTAGGCGCCGAAGGATGAACTCGAAAAATATATAAAAATTAGTACCAATTTTTATTTATATTGAATACATTAATGTTTGTTAAAAAGTCACACCTGTGTATCGACGGGTGGCTGAGTAGGCTCCTGAGGTGTGTCTGCTGCAGAATATAAAGTAGTCTCATGGAGGAGATGCTGAGAGGCTGAAACTGGAGCGGTGTGCCATTCGAGGTCCAAATAAATGTTAAAAAACATAAATAAATATATTCACCTTATATTGAATAAAATTAAGTTTTACTAAAAATCTTAAAATAATATTCACCTTATATTGAATAAAATTAAGTTTTACTAAAAATCTTACATGTGGCTTGGTAGTCTCATGAGAAGACACCTGTGGCTCAACAGGCCCATGAGAAAACGCCTGAGTGGGTAGCTTTGATGGAACCACTAGCGCCGAATCCTAAAATATGAAAATTTTCGAAATAATAAGTAACATATATATTTAAAATAAGTACATTAATATTTTAAATAAGTATTTTAAATACTAACCTAGACTAAAAACTTGTCGAAGTCAAGATACCTGGGACTATCTGCATTTCTCACTGGCCGCTCCTCCTATAATGATGTGCGAAGCGCTGCCCAATCGATGTCATCACGTATCACGAGGAACATACATTCTGGCTCGATTGAGATGAAGACTCAGGTATCTCCGCAAGTAGGCGCGCCTGCGTCAACGTAGGTGACGACACTCCAGCTGAGCTGCCATTAGGCTCGAACGGCTGCGGATGGACTGGAATGGGAGTGGCCTCATCTGTCTTATCTATCAGATGGTGTCCTTTACCACCACGTCCTCTAGTAGTACGCGTCCTCTAGCAGCACCACGTCATCTATCAGCACCTCATCTACCTGGCTGTGCTCCCTGTCCGCTTTTACGACGTCCTCCTCCTCGTGTCGCCTGATACTGACCCTCTGGAACAGGATCATGCATGCACCTAATCTCTCCTGCCTACTGGATACCGTCCTCGAATATCCGTACCATCTCCCCGGCTATTCCCGCAACCTTGGGGTTAGATATATGGTCTAACCTCAATATGCGCAGTCGTTGTACAGTCACCAGCTGCATTTGTTTTCAACAGTAAAAAATAGTTAATTTTTAAACATACTAATTAATGCAATTAAATAAATCCAAGTGCGATAAAATTACCAACGTCCCGTACTGCCCCGCTAGTGCTGCATATCCTACATCCCTTGGGGGACGTGAAACGAGTTGCCAATCAAGCGGCGTGTGATCCCATGGTACCATCCATGATGGGAGTAGCATGACCGACCTCCACTAAACTCTCCAACCTGTGCTCCCAACGCTGGAGCTGGACATCCATGAAAGTTAGAAATACATCATCAATGGTCGATCGATCGTTCCGCGTGTAGTGTCGTAGCTCATGACGAACACCGGGGGGGGGGGGGGGGGGGGGTTATATTCTGTTGATGCCCAAACTATCATAAGACATGGTCTGGCATGTGGTCGTCAACGATGTCTAGGTATATCAGTGGACACTGCGAGCTCCACACGGCCTGACCAGCCCTGCAAAAGGCTAGCAAACCATCCAAAATAGTAGCGTACGGCGTCCATAAAAATTGTTGTATAAAATATAGCTACAAATTAGTGATTAACAAGTAGAAAATAAAATGATTAAATTAATAGTGTAAAATTAAATAGTTTTACCCGTCGTGCGATTAAGCTGGTCCCAGAATGGAAGAATATTGTGGTGCATATCCACATCCCACTCAAACCATGTCGTCCACCTCCTCACATAGGGCATGTCATCAGGTAGGTCATGCCTAGGTACAGACTGAAAAGACAACATCCTCTCCCACGGCCATAACTGAAAGCGGTATTAAAAAATACGATTTTTTAGTCGTTGTTTCAAGAAGTATGTTTACATTAAAGGAACACACACTCAAAATATTACCTGGAGAAGAGCAAAAAATCCACACACATCGCTGCTATCGCCAATAGACGCTCGACATAGGTATCCGTAGAGGTATGCCATACAGCACGGCCCCAGCTGTAGTCTCCCAAACGGTCCAGATGCTCCAAGAAAATCAAATACCGTAAGCTGACATAGGCACCCGATGTGTTCGGGAACAGGATGCCCCCGAATATAATAAGCAGATACAAACATGCATGACGATCAACAATCTCCTGATCAGTGCCGTCGTGAATAGGAGGCTGCTTACACAAATGATCGCAAAGGGCACTAATCTGCACCTGACTCTGTCCCAAGATAGTGGTGGGGCCTCCAGGCACGAAGTGGGTGAGCCTAGTCAACTCCGACACCCATGTCCTATTAGGAGAGGTTTAACCCGACTGTATAATAGGCTCCATTTACCCGCAATCCAAATATGACCTCCACATCTTGAAGCGTGATCGTGGCCTCACCAGTGCATAGATGGAAGTATGTGTCTCCGGCCTCCACTGCTCAATCATGGCTGTAATGAGCGCTCAATCATGTTGTACTCGACCAATGGAGACGCAATGATAGATACCGCCCCGATACACTATCTCTAAAACGCGAGGGGGGGGGGGGGGGGCTTGCGTAAAAGAGTCCATGCTCTATGCTGCCTACGGGGATGGAGCCTAGTCCCTATCTCTATAACACCATCCCATAATAGCTAGGACCTATGATTATCTTGCAAAGCAAGTACTAATCTATCGTCGGGCCCGAGTTCGAATCCATGAAGGTGTCACATATGTAGAAACTAAATTATTCATTATTTTTGAAATTAAAGTGAAATTATATTAACAAATTAATCATTTATAGGGAAATTATATTAATGGTGTTCAATCCAAAAATAAGGATACTAACTAATCCTTTATCGGAAAATTATATCAACTAACTAATTCTTTAGTGAAATTTTATTAACGATGCTCGTTTATCATTCGTTATTCAAAATTTGTGAATTATGATAATTATGTTATATTATATTTTGTGAATAATTATATTTAATTATAATTTACTTAACTTAAAATTATCCTTGTTTTATTGTTTTTCATGTTATACGTGACATATGTATTTTCTCTTTGATTTGTTGACTCTTAAGATGTGAATAAGTATTTACTGGTACGTTATTGAGCATCCTTATATGGTAGGGCTAGTAAGAATCCTCAATTTGAAACAAAAATATTATCAATCAATTAAATACGCCCCAAACACATATTAGCTAGGGGTTATGTGAATTTAGTACTCATTTACAATTAACATGGGATAAACAATTTCACAAATAAATAACGAACTAATTTATTTAACGAGAAATTGTATTAACTACCTAATTAATAATTAATTAAATAATTAACACATAAAATTAGATAATTAATTAGCATATTAACAATTAACATGGGATAAACAATTTCGCAAATAAATAAACTAACAATGGCATAATTAACAAATAATATGAGATAACTATATTTTTTCTAATTAAACAATTAACAAATTAACAATTCATAATCAATTAACAACTAATAAATTAAAAAAAAAATACATAGTAGTTGCAAAACCGGCAGTTGTAAAACGAGCCAAAAAATGCCAAAAAATAATGATTTTTTGAAATTCGAGACTATGAAACGTTAAACATGCTTAGGATTATAATGTATTTAACAAAATAATTAGAAAGTTCATAGTAGAATATCTTGATTGAAGCTTATTGTAGGGTTGTCTTAATCGAGTTGTACGTCGCTTTTTTTCAAAATTCGCCCTTTGAATCTTGCTCATTGACTTGAATATACCGAGAATCATTACTTTCCAAACAAACTTTGAATCGAAAATGACGTTTTTGGTTTTGGGACCCGAGCTTTTTGGCCTTTTAATGGCGGTTTGTGTAATTTTTTAAGGGGAAGTGGAGGACTAGTGGTGGAACCCGATGGGTTTTTGTTTATGTTCTTTAACGCAAGGATTTCCTGCGTTAAAGGAGAGATGGTCTATTAACGCAGTAAGTTCGTGCGTTAAAGGAGTTAATCGTGCCGTTACGGTTAACTCCTTTACCGCAGGAATTTCCTGCATTAAAGGTACTTTGGTCCCACTTTTTTTTGTTGGGGGTATTTTGGTTCAAATGCTCTTTTTTGGGTCATTTTGGTTCCGGACTTTGCTTCAAATAGTAACATTTAAGTACAAAACGCAAAAAGGTGTTTCCTACACCTTCAAATTATTAACAATCTAGTGTTTTTATATCTTGTATTTAGAATTTGTTAACTTGATTAATTTAAATTTGCTTCAAATAAGGCCCGTTATTATCTATTACTACTAGGAATTTTTCGAGTTTCAAAATTTGAATTCAAAGACCTTTGATTAAACGTGGGAGAATTTTATCCCTCCCATCATGTAGCAAAGACTTTGGTAGGTAAACCTCCATACCCTTCAAGCAGAAAATAAATCCAACCCCCTCCCAAAATTTTCCTTGTATCTTTGTGACTTTAAAAATGTCATATCAATAAATATAGACTATATTGATGAAGCGTGATGGATATGAATTTCCTTTCAAATACTATCAGACTTGTAGAAGGCACACCGCATCTAACATTTAACGGTTTTTTTTTTTGTTTTTTTGTTTTATTAACGACTTCACATTCTTGTAGTACTCCCTCTATTCCAATTTATTTGACATCCTTTATTTATGTGTCATCCTTTCATTTTAGTCTGTCGCAAAAAGAATGTCACCTTTTTATAATTAGAAACAACTTTCCTTTAAAATTCTCCTTTTACCCTTAATGAAATGATTTACAACCATACAAATGATTAATTGTTTTATACCACAAATTTCAAAAGTCTTTATTTCATTCTTAAACTTTATTCCAAGTCAATCGGAAGAGTAGTAAGATTTCATTATATATGCATGCCTCAAACAAACATTTTCTGCTAGCAAAATAGTCTCTTTTTGTCATTTCATTTTGGTACACCATCATATATGTGTTGTTGGACTAATTGGAGCTGTGACTAAACTTCAACACACACAATAATGAAGCTGTGATTTTATGGTCAAATGCACAGAAAACTCCTTAAATTATCTAAGTTTTTCATTTATCCATCTAAACTAAAGATCTAATAATAACTGACGTATACCGAAATTGTACCTCATGAATCAGTAAAAATAACATAAAATGTGTACTTTAAGGTTTATGGACGTATTCGGCCATTATCATTGGTCCAACCTAAAATTAGTTGGAGATTAATAAGAATCAATTTGGAAGAGACTTTTGTTTGTTTATACACAGAAAGGAAGTAAGTAAATTTATACACACGCTCCCAAAGTACGTTATTCTTTTGCCAATAAACTATTAAAGAATTAATCATAATGTTGTCTTCATAAAGGCAGTAATGTTTCTAATCTATACATGCCAAGATCGGTTAGTAACCCACTAGAGAAAAGGACCAAAATCATACATTATGTTTGGGTTTGGATCAAAATCATACATATTCTTTCACATGGAGCACTAATAGTACATTATGTTTGCATAAGTGGTGCACTTTTAGTCAAACTTCCAAATATTCTTTTAGAAATTTAACGGAAAAGAACAAAAATGCCCCTGAACTTTTAGAAAAGGTATAAAAATACCCTTTATTCATCTATTTTTACTAAAACTACCCCTCAATTCAACTTTTTGGCTCATTTATTCCCCTTGACTAACGGACAACACGAATTTTTTTTAAAAAAATATTTAAATTGCACATGACATTTTATTACTGAAAAATTGATTTATTTTTTTAAAAAGAAATCTGAAAAATCGTTATTTGTAGAATAAGGAAAAATAATTTTTCAACACCCGTTTCTTTAAAAAAACAAATGTAGTAAGCCTTTTATATATATATATATATAAAAAAAAACAGAATTGGATTTTCATTAAAACATGTGGAATTTTTTTAAATTTGGAAAACTTTTTTTTAACGGGTGAAAACCCCATTTTTTTTAGAAAATTCAATTTTTAAATCTGAAAAACTGATTGTTTTTTTAAGTAAAATGTGAAAAACTAATACTCCATAATTTTCTTCTAGATTTAAAAAAAAAGATAGTTTTCTGGTTTTTTTTTTTTAAACACAGTTTTTCCATAAAAATTTTAATTTTTTCAGATTTTTATAAAAATCCAGTTATTCACATTTTGAAAAGAAAAAAAAATTAGTGTTGTTCGTTAGTCAAGGTTTTACTCGTTAAAAAAAGTTTTCCAAATTTAAAAAAATTCCACATGTTTTAATGAAAATCCAATTCTGTTTTTTTTTTTTCATATATATAAAAGGCTTACTACATTTGTTTTTTAAAGAAACGGATGTTGAAAAATTATTTTTCCTTATTCTACAAATAACGATTTTTCAGATTTCTTTTTAAAAAAATAAATCAATTTTTCAGTAATAAAATGTCATGTGCAATTTAAATATTTTAAAAAAAAAATTAGTGTTGTCCGTTAGTCAAGGGGAATAAATGAGCCAAAAAGTTGAATTGAGGGGTAGTTTTAGCAAAATAGATGAATAAAGGGTATTTTTATACCTTTTCTAAAAGTTTAGGGGCATTTTTGTTCTTTTCCGTTAAATTTCTAAAAAAATATTTGGGAGTTTGACTAAAAGTGCACCACTTATGCAAACATAATGTACTATTAGTGCTCCATGTGAAAGAATATGTATGATTTTGATCCAAACCAAAACATAATGTATGATTTTGGTCATTTTCTCTAACCCACTAACATGCGAAACCATTAAACCAAAAAGAATTAATTAGTTCATTAAGTGCATGAATCAGTAGTTTGCGCTTTCATTAATCAATTTGAATCATTGATTATTTTCTCAATCTGTTACTTATTAATTTATTCTGTTACTTTCATAAAGAATAGGTGGGGCAAATAGACGCAATTAATCTCGTGCTCCACTTTGCAATATTAAGAATATAAATAATACAAATTGAGGGGAAAGCAAAACGAGAGACCCAGGAACTGAAAAAGATGAGCATATTCTTTAGGTTCATCAATGAAAAGGCATAGTAAAGTATTGATTCAAGTTTTAAATTATCAAAACTCAAGTTGGAGGAGAAGGGACTGAAAAGGTCAAAAAGGAAAAACTTTAGGCGCATTGTTGTGATTATGACATCTTTCTAAAAAGGTTTGTGTCACCTTTTCTTAAGAAGTAATGATGATCTCCTTTATTCTTTTGGACTTTTGGTAAAGGTTGAGGCCTCGAGGGTGTATTTAATACTCCCTTCATTCTAAAAAAATTATTCTCTTTTAACTTGGCATAAAGTTTAAAAAAATAAAGAAAGCTTTTTGAAATGTGTGGTTCAAAATAAGCCCTAGATATTTGTGTGGCTGTAAATCATCTCATAAAGTTAAATTGTTTCTAAATATAGAAAGGGGACAATCTTTTTGGGATAGACTAAAAAGGAAATGAGGACAATCTTTTTGGGACAGAGGGAGTCGTTTGGAAAAATACATAAAATCCCCCTCCAAAGGAGGAGCCCATTTGGATGTTCATGGCTTTTCACTTATAAATCAAAAGCCATAAGATAGGAATTTTAGTTTATGACTTTTGACTTATTTTTGTTGTTTTGGCTTAAAAATAAGTGTTTAAAAATATTTTTTTATTTTATCCAAATACTACAAAAATACTTAAAAGCTATTTTGACTTAAAAACACCTAAAATAAGGCAATCCAAACAAGCTCTTCATTTTCCTCCATTACGTATGAAGATATAACACATATAGAAGTTGTGGTGGGATCGATTTTGTGGTTGAGAATTCTTAGTACAATACGTCATTTCCTTTATCTCTTATCATTCTTGGTATGACTACCCGTATTACGACTTTCTATGTGCAAACTGTGATTATGATGAAGTCTAAATTATTGACTAACTGGCTTAGGAGTTAGAAGTTCCATCTAAGCTTATGAATTAAGCAGTGAGTTGCATTGTATATGTGCTCGAGGTCAAACTGTGTGTTGAATCCTTGGTTATGTGTCACGACCCAACCCCGTAGGCCGTAACTAGTGCCCGAGATGGACACTCGTACATGTTTATTAGCCAAAATCTACTTGCGTTTAGCTTATTAAGGGCTTTTATACATACAAGGCAATACGTCATTTAAAATCGTCACTTATAATATCGCACACAAGCCGGTCAGGCTATCGTAGCGTAGGGAAGTGCCAAACATAAACCATACTAACATAACTGGACAATAGCGACCCACGACCCACATACATGTCTACAGGCCTCTAAGAGTAACATCAGCATCATGTGGCGGGACAGGGCCCCACCGTACCCTAATTAGACATATACATATACATATATATACAACAGAAGGATCTGTACCAAAAGTAGAGGCTCCGGAACAAAGTAGCACTTCAAAGTAGCAGAATAGATGTCCTAAGCTGGCGGATCACCGCAACGAGCGTCTGTACCTGCGGGCATGAAACGCAGCCCCCGAAGAGAAGGGGGTCAGTACGAAATATGTACTGAGTATGTAAGGCATGGAATACAGTAAACAAAGCCATAATCTGAACAAGGAATACAAAAGTAAGTACACTATCCAGAATACCAAAATGTATACTTTTAAAACACAAATCGTGCATGTCGAGGGGATATGTCACATCGGGCCCATTATAGGACTCGGTGGACAAAATATGGTCGCCACCCCGTCACTGGCGCCATAGCACATCATACTCCGGAATAGGGAATAGCTCCGAAACACATCATACTCCAGAACACATCATACCCCAGAACACATCATACTCCAGAACCCATCATACTCCAGAACATATATATACATATAACAGATCCCAGCCCTCTAATGAGGGACGCGGTGAACAATGCAGTGGAAGGCGCACGATAACGTATCCTGGCCCGGGCTCAGTGAAGGACATATTGAGGCATCCACGAGCAGAGTAGTGAGAAACTATATGCACACAAATCAATTTTTTTAAGACTCGATAGATAAGTACACAAAACGACACTTGAAGGATCGTAAACACGTTTCGGGTCAATCCGAGTTTGCATAAGAAAGTTATGACCATCATTTACTACAGAACCCTCTACGAACGTTGTAAAGTAATCCGAGACCGTCTACGAAAGTTAGGGACATTAATACTTATAGAACTCTTTTAAAAACAAGAATTCTTTATACTTTGCTCGTTATGCAATCAAACAATAAGCTCGACTATACTAAGTGTACTCATATTAAGAAGTGAATAAGAATCGTAAACAAGCTCGGAATTAAAGATTAGAGTTACCCCAAGATACGTATCATACCTTACTTGGCTCTAGGACATGCCAAAGAAAGAAAGGGTAAGCCTTACGTACCTTGCCCGCTTCCTAAGCTAATACGAACTTAAGTCCCGGCTTTCGCAAGATCTACAACAATATAGTAGGTACCAAACATTAGCCATAGACACTTAAGAGTCCAATCCTAAACTAACACTTCATTCACAGAAATTTCGGTAACATTTCCCCTGTAAATACAACCAACCCCGAGAATCTAACTCGGCCAAATCATCAACAACAATACCAACAACCATATTTCCAACTTTCACAATCAATTTAAAATGCATTCTAACTTTAGTAACTCTCTTTTTACATAATTCAACGACACTTCATTTACATTCATTTTACCCACATACAATCAAGTCAACATTAATGCTCACACGTTCAAGTACTAACCTAAGACCTTTCACACCAAACTCAAGAACACTTCAAACAATCTGCGCAATGACCAAAACAGCCCAACCAATGTACAACACCACCCGAAACCTCACAACACCACCAAGGACAACAACACATTCTTTTCTTCCAAATTCATGAACTACACTAACAATCCGCACGTCAACAACATTATTCTCATGAATACAAGAAATGATATAAAAATCACGTTAGCTTCTAAAACAGCCCCCAACAGCTACAACTTCAACTTAAATCATTAACTTTCATTTTCAACATAGAACCCATAACAACAACAACCAAAAATACTAAATAAAATTATTTCATCACTCCTACACAACACACACCTACACGGCCCAACACCAACACATAGGGTTTCATGAATTTCATTCATTTCTACATACTACAACATGCACAAACCACATATAACATATGACAAAGGAGATTAAACCTCACCTCTTTCCCACTTATCTTCTTACTTGGCTAGGGTTGTAAATCGCCACAAGGAATGGTTTGTTTGCTCCAACAACCACTCTACGTTAACAAGGGCCTTCCAATTGGTTGGAATATTAGAAGAAAATAATTTTTTTGATCAAGATTTGAGGGCTTCAATTTTCGGCTACCATGGCCGAATGGTGCTTTTTTTTTTTTTCTTCTCCAAGTTTCTTCAAACTTCTTAAGTTGAAAATGATGAATAAATTGGTCATCTCTCATATATATATATATACTTAGTTACTACAAATACCAAGTGGGCACATGTCCCCACCCATGGCTTGAAGCAATTGGCCAAGCCATGGGGTGGGGTCCACACGGCCACAAGTGGCCTTATCATGAACCTTCTTGAATTGTTTGTGAATTTCCCTTTTTGCCCCTAGCCTTCCTCAATATTACCATGAACCACCTTGTGAATTTACCTTTTTACTCCTAGCCTTTCTCAACATTTCCATACTAATAAACAACTTGTGTATTAAAATAAATTCGGAAAATAGCCTTGCCCTTAACTTATCGCGGTTATCTTAAAATATCCGAATGTACAAAATACGGGATATAACATCCTCCCCCCCTTTAGAACATTCGTCCTCGAATGTTAAACTGGCCTCATGGGGTGTTATAATACTTCGGGAGGGTCTCTCTTATAGTCGTCCTTTTCTTCATGCCCATTCCTTATCTTTCACCCTATTTTCTTTATAATCGAACTCCTTGGTCTTCACATGAATCCTCATTCCACGTCATGGGTTTTCTAATCAACTGCGCCAACTCATTATCCTTGTCCTTCCCTTGGCGAGTAATCGGTTTCCTATCGCCAACTTGTTAAAGTATCCTTCGTACTCCCATATGTTCTTCTTATTTTCACCCTTAACCTTCCTTGGGTCTATTCCTCTTTTTGTCCCATACTACCACACTCTAATTCTTTTACAGACCTGTCCTTCGAGTTTCTACTCAAATAGTTTCATGCTTTGCCCGTCGTCTCTCTCTTAGAGGTTTTACACACCCATATTCCTTTCCTTTGACATTTCCGACACTTCGGAGCTCCTTACCCTCCACGTACTCACTTTCTTTCTGTTCCTGAACATCGTTGTATTAGGACTTTCCAGCCTTAACCAGTAGTTGAACCAGTATCAGTTTACCTTGTAATATCTGTACCATATCTTTCATTTTGTCTCTTGAACTCCTTTCAATTAATGTCTTCCATACATTGCAACACCGGTTGCTGGGATTCACCTACCGATCGATACAGTCATAAATGGGATATCATATGCATACATATATATTCACCACCCTCTCGCTTACAGAGTATTTTCAAGCGCTATTCAAACTCACCCCAATTCCAGAGCTGTGTTGCACTTTCTTCCTCTTCACCAGCCTAGTCCGCCTCAGCCTACGCGACCTTTTTAAGGTTTCTAACCACTCCGCATACTCTAGTTTCCTCTAAGTTACCCTAGTTCCCCATTTGTCTCTTATATCTACATTTATGGAACCTTTAGTGCACTTCCCAGGGGGGTCACCCATCCTAAAATTTCTCTCGCCTTAGAACGCTTAACCTCGAAACTCTGATGAAATTCGGTGCGTTAATGCTGGTATGATTGCATCCACTTCACCGCACGACCTTTATCACGTAATCTGGAGCAAGTCGGTGTCTTAACAACTTTCACCTTTCACGTGTATCCCTCCGATCTAGAGAGGGTCTTTTACTCTTCTGACTATACAATTATCGTATTAGCCTTTTAAATTCTCAACATTCACTTTTCATTTATATGTATGGCTACCTCGAACGGTTCTATCGATTCGGGTCTTATCCCGATTCTACTAGCCACCGGGGGGAAATATATGATAAAATAGAGCCTGGATCGATCAAAGCATATACGTCTCGGGAGTAGATTAATAATATACCTGTAACCACGTTTGCCGAAGCCTCCTGGTCCTGTCGGCTAGCCAAGGCATATATGCGGTTCGAAGGACCGCTAAAGCTGGGAGCTCCGCCACGACCCCTACCGCGGCCTGCGGGTGTCGGTATACCCTGCCCCGTAGGGCGCATGGCTACAGAAGAGGAAGATGAACCAGCAACTGACCCAGTAGGCTGGGCTGAACCACCTGGACCACCCCTAAACGGGCACTCCCTCAAAACATGGTCCTGACGGCCACAAAAAAAAACAGGCACCCGTAGCACGATAACACTCCCCTGGGCGAGGCTTCCCACAGTGAGAACACCGAGGCATAGGTGGCTTTGACTGACTGAAACCTCTGCTCACCTGCGAACCCGAAGCCTTGGAACTTTGTCCAGCTTCTGAATATCCTGCGCTATCAAGTCTCTCACCAGTAGACTGTGGAGGTGCACTCCGTGCTGGCTGAGAAGGATGTCTAGCATGCTGTTGAGGCTGCCCGCCTCGAAAATCCCCGGAATACCCAGCTGATCTAGCCCTCTTGGGCTGACCCCTACCATGATCTCTATCGGGTTGGCGCCCTCGGTGTCGATCCTCCATCCCCTGCGCGTACGCCTGTACTTGAGCGATGTCCATCCCTGGATGGGAAGCCACTGCCATGCAGTTATCCACCAGATAGTGATCCAACCCCATCACATACCGATGCATCCTGTCAGTCATATCGGCTACAATAGTGGGTGCATATCTAGACAAAGAGTCGAACTCTAGACTGTACTCCCGAACGCTCCTGCCCCTATGTCTCAATTGTAGGAATCTGTCAACCCTAGCTCGTCATACCTCGGGAGGCAGAAAGTGGCCAAGAAAGGCCTCCGTAAATTCAGCCCACATCGCGGGGGGAGCACCCTCGCCCCTAGACAACTCCCAGGACTCATACCAATTAACGGCCACATCACGCAACCGGTATGAAGCCATCTCGACAGACTCAGTCTCAGAAGCTTTGATTAGCCTCAGCGTACGCTGCATTTGTCGAAAACACTCCTGGGGATCCTCCTCGAGCTTTGACCCGTAGAACTCCGGAGGATTACAAGTCAAGAAGTCACGAACCCTTAAGCTGTCATGTCTATCCACATAATCACCTTCTGGCCCAGGTCTGCGAGCCTGCCCTGCTACTAATCTAGTCAGCAATTGTACTGCGTCTCTCATAGCTCTATCCTCCGCCCCTGACTGAGGAGCTGGAGGCTCAGGTGCTGGAACCTCAAGGACCGGCGGCGGAGCCGCCCCTTGACATGGAGCTGTCGCTACCCCAGGTTCCTCTGGAAGTGGCGTTGTCGTAGAACTCGTGGACTGGAGCACAACCTCAGGCATGATCTGGGCGCGGGCCCTAGTAACTCTCCTAGGCTGGCTAGTATCCCCTACTACTGATATGCCCTTCTGGGTAGCGGTCGCTTTCTTCGGAGGCATCGCTGTAAACATAGCAATTTGTTAGAGGGGAACCATCCTGATAATACAGCTCTATCGCACGATCTAAGATCGTAGGAAAGGTAACATCCTAAATGTCCTGTAGCTTCCTGTTTATAGATGTGGTGCACCACACACCGATAAACAAGACTCTACTAGACACGGCCTGTACACATTCCGAGGACGAACTGCTCTGATACCACTTCTGTCACGACCCAACCCCGTAGGCCGTAACTAGTTACGGCCGACGGGGTTGGGTCGTGACATTATGGTTATTACACTCTCATGATTACCATTGTTGAGTTTGACATTCATGCATGCATTTCATTCGCTATCTTCATGGTTACTTGATGTGGTTCTAGTGGAAACAATGGCAAAAGTGATATGGTTCTGATGGTGAAAGATTTATGGCAATAATGATAAAGAAATGTGGCAATTTGATGAAAGTATTATGTGTATCCGAGATTGTTACCGGAGTGGAATGTATGTGTGCTCGTGATCCGAGGGTTCATTCCGGAGCGAGTGGTACTTAGAGGCCATGGGTCCCCCGCAGGTCATGACTGCCGATACATCGATATTTCATCCGGAGCATGTGTGTACAGGTTGAGATACTGGCCATTGCATTGCATCTCATCACATTCATATGCATTGCATTTATCTTATTATGGTTTTGCTTTATTTGTCCGCTCTTGGTTTTGTAATGTGTAAATTGATTATTCATTGTTGATTGTGTAGAAGATATCCTGGTGAAATTAACATATATATCAAGGTTTAGAATTTGAATAAGGATATGATCTGAGCATAGCGAGCCTTTTTTATACTAAGTGTTGTGACTCATTGAGTTGTTGTGTGAACTTTCTTGTTTGTTCCCTATCTTGCTCATATGTTGATTTCCACTTGCTATATATGTCATACTAACCGATGTCGGCCTATGATGCTTACCAGTACGTGTGTTGTACTGATACTACTCTTGCTACACCCTTCTTGGGTGCAGAGTTTGTTAAAGGTTGATATCCGAGATTCCTTTAACTTCCGAGGATCTCTCCAAGTCCATTACTAGCTTTCTGTTAATTCTCATTCCAATAGAAGTTGTACTTATTTTGAGGTTGTATTTCATTTCAAATTAAAGCTTTAGAATGCTACTGTACGAGTCTAGACCCGGTTTTGGGAAAGGTGTATCTAATAAATGTATCTCCTTGTTATTTTCAATTATTTTAAAATAGTGATTGAAATGGTTAGTTTATTGTTTCCTAAAAATGATGTAATTGGGGCGGTCGGTTTCGGGAAGGGATTGCCTACTAGCAGGGATTGTGTAGGTGCCCGCATGGCCCGTGATTTAGGTCGTGACAAGTTATGAGTAACTCATATCTGTAATTTATTTTGAGTTTTGAGCCAGAGGCTCACATTTAAGTTTTTGGTTGACTTTTTAGCCCGAGTCTTTACATATTGCAATATATGTGTCGCTGGACTTATTTAACCTCTTAGAGCAATCTTTTGAATAGATTTGACTTTTGATGAAGTTGTATATGGTAGAGCATTGGGGAAGAATGAAGCTTCTCTCGTACCAAGGTAAGTTAAGACATTGACTTTTAATGAGGAAATATTTTCCCACATAAGTAACTACTGAAATGGATCAAGGGTAATGGAGTACCGTATAAGAAAAGTGACGAGTGTTTATGGGGGTGTCGGGTGTTATATTGGAATACTTAAGCTATTATGAGAAATCTTTTGAGATTTGTTGACTGTTAAATGTAATTGCTGAGCATGACTTGATTGAATAATATGATACATATTATCGATTAGCATGCTAGAACATCACTCTAAATATCTCATATACATTGTGATAATTGAGTTGCATAGTGTTACAGTTTACGTTTACGCGGGGGCATAAAAGCTACTAAGAGGTTGTTGGTGCTCTAACTGGATTTTAGTATTTTTAGAGTCATCACCTAATTTATTTAAGGAAAAACTAGGAAAACCGGGTTAAAAGGGTTTATCAAGCAAGAGAAAAATCCCTTTTAGACCAAAGTTCGAGGTAAGGGTTCTGGTGATCCCCTAGGGAAAGTTTTAAACACCCTAGTATTAAGGATCCGTAGAATACGATTGACCTACGAGCTTCAATGTGTGATTAATGTATTTATTTTCTTAAGCTTAATTTTTTGCAAAAAGTGTCATTCATTTTTATCATAAAATTAAAATTTTGGCAAAACATCCCCTTAGAAAAAGGATTTTGGGTTGAAAACATCCCTATAAGTGTTCAACTCACTTTATTGCTGGACTAAGACATACTAGGGATTTCTCCCGAGTAGAGTCGCTACTGTTTTAGTCCCAATAAAATGAGTTTTTTACTTATAGATTTTATTATATATAAGAAAATATGGAGTATATCTCCTATTTTTAGTATAAGTATGTAATGAGAAATTGAAAATTTTCATTAAGTCCTTTCTAATCCCATTGAAGCTCATATAAGTTTACTCATATTCCACACCAAATCCGTCTTATCTTTAAGTCCGGTCCAAGTAGATTTCCCTTTGATTTATCTCTTAGAGTTGGGCCTTAGGCCAAAATCTTCTACTTGTTTCCTTGCAAAAATTGTCCAAATTTAACACGTAAAGGCCTATTATATTTTTGAAAATTTCCAAGTTCTTTAACATTGTCAAAATTTGGTCTCTAATTCTAAAGACTTTTCCTTTATAATCCAATAGCCTTAAATCTATTCTTATTCGGTCCGTGCTGAAACAATTTATTTTCACTAAAAAAGGCAACATTTTGTGGGCTTAAGGCCCAAAACTTACTTCTCTTTTGATCCAAATTATATCCAGAATTACGCAAAGGGGCGGAAGGCCCAAAAATACGATTTAATTCCCATTTCAGATATTGTTTAAAAATAGCCGACTATCCAAACCAGTTTCAGACTTAGGAAAAAGTAGATTAAGTACCAATTTCATGCATATATTAGATTAAGTCAAGTTTGAAAATCGTTTGGGCGACATTCCTAATAATACTAACGTTTTCCTAAGTTCTAACATTCATAAGGGGTTTCAATATTATACAATCATCTTTACAAATACATTTGAAGATATATAAATGTAACGACCCACTAGGCCGTTAGGAGAGTTTTGACCATTTTACCAATGGTAGTTCATTTTCGAGACTAGGACCGAGTCTAGCGAGAACTTAAAGATTTAGAATTTCATGGCAAAGGCTTGCGATAGTATTTTTTGCACTCGTTTAAAAATTTATATTTATTCCCGTTGGGAGGGGACTTAGTAAATTAGACCTCTGCTGGGAATTCCGAGGTCAAGGGTGAGTCCGTAGCGCGTTTTTACTTATGTGTGCATGTTTGGTTTGTGTCTTGTCACGACCCAACCCGCCATGACTGGCGCCCACACTAACTCCTAGTGGGCGAACCAACACACAAGTCATCTATTCATTCAAGTCCCTTTTTTTATTAGCCAAATTAGTCAAGTTATTACTCATTCAAGCATAAGATAATCAAAATAAGTCATGCCATAAAAATAATAAATGCGGAAGTTCTAACTATTAGAAATCCCCAAAATCCGAAAGTCATCGTACGAGGACTCTAAACTAGAACATGTATAAGGATTGAAATCTGTCTACTAAATATCCATAATGTCCAGAATAGGAAATAAATATCATAAGAGGAAGATCTTCGGGCAGCCTGGCATGGATAGAAGTTCACCCTAAATCTATCAGCAACGTCCTCAACGATAGATGTGAGGGCGGGTAGCAATCGCTGTATCACAATCTGTACTCAAAAGAATGCAGCAAGATAATATCAGTACAAACACTATGTACCAGCAGATATCATAGGCTGACTAAGATTAGTATCATGCATATCTTATAAAATCACTAGAATAAACAAGCCAGCCAACATACATGAAATAAATAAACCATGAAAAGTCAACTAAACACAATTATCAATCAAGTCACCCAAAATATCAAGAGCTTAGTTAACAGAAAACCACACAAAATGGGAATAAGTCTACCACAAATACCATAATCACTGTACACACAAGCTAATTGATGACATTGCTCAGTATTCATGACCTGCAGGGGACCCATGGTGTCCATGTACCACTCGTTCCGGATACTCATCCGACCCGAGCATAAACCTCCGCTGCAGAAAAAACCTCGAACGCGAGCCACATCAATGTATCCCTCATTTCCGGAATGACCCTCGGACCACGAGTTATAATCTAGGTCATATATGTGCCTTTCCATATATCTGTACATAACGGTATTTCCTGCCCTCTTATTATCAATTCTCAAATCGTCATTTCGTATCACAACATCACCGAGAAGATCATATTAACTTCTCATCATAGCCACACCAACTGTAGATTCAACGCATATGAATAGTGGCGCGAAGCCTACACAATCACTCAATCAATTTCACATAGGAGTTCAACCACACAATATCATGCATGAGACTAGACATGCTTTCTCCTAACGAATTCACAACACATACAATCAACTAATCAAAGTCTAACTCAAGTAGACCGTAACCTCCCTCAACATAGAGCTGGAACAACTTGAGTCACTCTGCTACAACTTTTCCCTTCCGTAAAGCCTCGGAACACTCAGAGTCTAGCAATTAGAATGCTCAATGAGTCACAAATACTCTAATCACAAATACCAATTCAAGAATACCCTTCCTTTTACCCCATTCTAATGGGTGAATGATTTTCTAGGTGTAAATCAACCTAACAAAGGCCTTAGTAATCTCTAATCATCCAATTATAATAATATTACATCAACATTCCAACTACAAATAGTTTTCATGGTCAAGCTACCATTTTTATAGGACCCTAGGTCTCAATTTACTTAGTTCATGGCTCTAAGGGTGCAATTCATGATTAAGATGAGTCAACTCAAGCCATTGAATGATAAATAAGTGATAACCACCATAACCCATCAAGTATAGATGGTTTATTAATTCCTAGGGTTACTGTTACAAATTTCACCATGGAAGACCCATAAAAGGAATGATAATCATGAGGATGATACGAAATGATTGAAAGGAATAGATGAGACTTACCTCTCAAGAGTTTTCTTGCCCTAGCTTGGAATTTCACCCTAGGTGCTTATGGGAAACTGTGTTGGAGTATCATGAATAAAGAATGTGGGACTAAGTGTTTAAAACACGACATTTTGATATTCATCGACCGTTGCGGCGGTCAATTTATCGCTGCAGCGGTCTCGCTATAGCATTCAAGTACCCGCTATAGCGGACCAAAAGGAACCTGACCACTGCTATGGCGGCCATTGCTCCGCTAGAGCGCCACCGCCATAGCGGGACATGGCCCGCCATGGCGGACATATGAAATATTGACTGATCGCTGGCGGCGAGGGGCTCACCGCTATAGCTGTACCGCCGTAGCGGTACAAGCCTCGCTGTAGTGGTCCAATTTGGGCAGTCGCTCGACTTTTGCCCAGTTTTCCACTCTATCACCCAACATTTCATTTGAGGCCTCACAAACACAAACAAAACATGCACATATACATAAAAACGTCATACGAATCCCCCGTAGCCTCGAAATTTCCAACGGAGTTCTAATTTTCTACGTCACCCCCTGACGGACTCAAATAAACAAAACAACAACCACAAACAAGTCAAGTTTTTAATTCTTAGACTTATAAAATCGAGTCTCTATTAGCTCGATCTACCCTTGGAAAGGTTTCATTTAGTGGGGTGATCCTACATTTTCTATAACGATCGGGAAGGTCGTTATATGTCTGTAGGGCCTCATATTTATGTTGGGAATTTGGGTGAAAATCTGATGAAAAACCAGAGCTCACTGGTCGATTTGGACCACTGCAGCGATGGTATTATCGCTATAGTGAGTCCGCCATAACAAGGCGAGGCTCGTCGCCGCAGGAAAATGAGATTTTATGAGGTCGCTATAGCGGGTATTAACCCGCTATAGTGAGACTGCTGCAGCAGTTGACGGGGCAAGAAACCCACTTTTGTATATTGCAATTTTGAGTCATTATCCACAAAATCCCAACTAGAGGTGGGTGTTCGGTTTTTTCAAAGTTAGGTTCGGTTTTTCAGTTTCGGTTTTTTGAAAGTGGACACCGAACACCGCACCGAATTAGTTCGGTTCTGTTCGGTTTTTTGAAGTTCGGTTCGGTTCGGTTTCGGTTTTTCTAATTCGGTTTTTTTTAGCAATTACACATCTCTCCATTTATTTCCATTTTTCCTTCTTGAATGCTTCGAGTTACAGACTTTTACGCTAGACTAAATGTTTGAAGGTTTGATGAGTTTAGAATCCAACAATAGTGATCATCCACACATACAAGATAGTATCTTCTATATACAAAATATAATGTATTATACAACGTATAATAAAATCATACAAGGTATATAAAATTTTATATAGTGTATAATCAAATTATGTGAGTTATATCTAATTTATTATAATAGGTGAAATAAATTATATGAATATTATTCTATGTATAACATTTTTATTATACTATATATAATAAAAATCAACACTCAAATTATTATTATACTTGTGTTCAATATCCTGTAGTGTTAAATGAAAACTGAGATTTTATTTTTTATGGAACAACGAAAGAAGTTGAGAATAAGGAGGAAGTAGAAAAGGTAAGAAGAAAACGCTGGAAAAAAATCTTGTAGAATAAGGAGGAAGTATGAAATTGTATAAAAGCAGTTATACTATGAACAACAAATAGGTATTGGAGTTATTCATGTCTGAAGGGTTTCCTTATATATAGCAATTTGATTTACTATAAAATACTTAACCTGCCATGTAATGTTTAATAACATTTAGTTGCTAAGAGTATGTAAATATTATAATATTATTGTCTACTTATGTTTTTTTCCCCAAAACAATTGTATTCATGTAGTAAATTTTCAAAAAAAAAAAAAAAGAGACTTTGGTTAAACCGAAAAATCGAAAATCCAGAACCGAACACCGAATTTGCTATTTAAAAAAACCGGAATCGAACCGAAACACCGAAAACCGAAAAACCGAATTCATTCGGTTCGGTTCGGTTTGGTTTTTCGGTTTTCGGTATTTATGCCCACCCCTAATCCCAACACAGTTTTTAAGAGAGAAAGAGGCGAATTTTATTCCATTCATTTGTGAAAGCATCCTTGAGGGTAAGTCCCCAACTTTATTTTTTCCTTTACCTTTCTTCTTTAAGTTCCATGTGATACAATAACGGATACGCGGAAGCAATAAAATAACAACGAAAGTAAAGGATATATAGATTGACACAAGAAAATGGAATTAAAAGCAACCTAAAGGTGTATCAAACCTAAAGACCTCAATTAATTAACATTAACAAGCACCAACCTCTTAGGATGACCTCAAGGGAATTGAATTCGCAAGCAACCAATCCTCTCAACAATCAAACATTCAACAAGAGTCATCCATGGCCTCTCTCACAAGTTTCTCTCTCTAGAGACAACTCTCAAAATCACTCATCAATTCATCCATTCATCAAAAGTCCCCTAATGAAATAAAATACTAGCTATTTATACTAACTAAATAATAGAAGACCCTATTATTACATAAATGCCATTAATGAGGCAAGGGCCTTGTTTGGCTAGTCTTGTGGAGATGGAAATCTTGAATTTGCGAGTGCGGCCTCTTGCAAACATAGCCTTCCTTGCTCGTTGGCCACTTTAATGCTCTTCCATCTCCCATCCGTCCTCTCCATGCTATCATCCAAACTTTGGCTCCATGAGACGGTCCTTTAAGTGCCCTTGAGGCAACTCGGCTTGCATCATTCTCCCCTTCTTGAAAAGGATTCGTCCTCGAATCTAAACCTTACAAAACCATAAGGGAGACAAACAAAAACATACTCCTCAAGGATTGAGGGTTAGCACACAACGCAATAATCACATATTCATGCCAAGGATGAACAAACTTGTGGTACAACCACACATCTATGACAATCATGACTAACATTTGCACACATGAGGTATCAAGAAGTTGATTCCTCCAAGGTTCATGACATAAGGATAGAGTAATAAAACCAATGGGTTCAAAATACGAAGTATGCAACTCGACATTGGTTCTATTTGACATGTAGCATAATGTCCAAACAAGAACACTCTCATTTTTCAAACAAGGACTCCCCCAAGATAGTGCTCTCAAATCACACAAGGTGTCACCCGGATCAAAGGGGACGAACATCCATCTAGTATGGTCAAGAACACAATCGGCTAGATCATAAGAGCCTTCTCCCACATAAGATGCACTCCCTATATGCTCAAGAATGTCATCATATGCAAACAAGTAATAAAGAAAGGTATCACGTAAAATAACTTCCTCATCAATATCACTCCCCAATGTAACCTCACCATATGGTTCAAGGACAAGATTATCCAAGGGGTTACTATGAAGTTGAACATGAAAGGAAGAATTTGCAATTTCTAGACAAGAACTACCTTCCTTTGTAACACTTTCCTTCCCCACAAATGGATCACAATTCCTCAAAGGAAGATCTCCATCATGGGAAAGAGTGTCTTCATCCCATAGTGGGTTACATATCACATTATAGTCTCCAAAGGAAACTAAATGTTCAACATTACCAAACACCCCACTAGGTTCATCACTCTCAATAGTCATGTCATCCTCAAATAAAACATTATCCTTTACAAGAGAGTAATCCAGGAACAATGAGGAGTCAAAGCATGTCATTTCACTCTCAAAAGAACCAATGTCATCTTTCAATGCATTTTCGCTCACATGACTATCTACATGACACACATCACCACTACAAATTGGAGTCTTATCACATGACAGTAAAGTATGATCAAGAGACTCATTTTGACATGAAACAAGCAAGGGTGAGATGTCACATTCTTTCAATTGACCAACTATACCAACATTATCACTAACTAGAGGTACATTAAACACATCACAAGGATCCTCAAGTAGTGAATTATCATTACAAGCAAGTTGATCAACACAAGTTTCAACACTAGTTGGTAGTATGTCAAACTTGCAAGAATTACTAACATGATGTTCACATGACATTGTACTACCATTTAATTCACAAGTGCCAACACTAGGTGGACACAAATCTATCTTGCAAGAAGAATCAATTTGGTCATCTAAAGGATCAACTAGTGTTTGAGCACCCGCCTTCGATAATGCACTATTATTCAACGCACAAGTGTCAACACTAGGTGGACACAAATCGACCTTGCAAGAAGGATCAATTCGGTCATCAATAGGATCAACTAGTGTAAAGACACTTTCAACAATGACATTATCAAGACATGGCAAGGATTCACTAGGCTCAATGCAAGGTAAACTAACTTTCATACTCAAATTGGCATTAAGATCATTCAACAAAGTAAGAGTATTAGGAGAAATTATTTTACCTTGATTCTCATGTAAGGGATCTTCCTCGCCTTGAGACACCAAAGGGAAGCTCATTTGACCACGTGAATTAATGGTCTTGTCCGCCGTTCCTCCTTTCAACCACTTCCTTTTCAATGCCGCCCAAATCTCACTTGGGGTTTCTATGGGAGAGGGAATATGTTGAATTTGTGGCATCTCACAAGAGGGACTTTGCTTCTTCCCTTTTGACTTTTTCTCTTGGGAAGTGGTTTTGCTCCTATAACCCTTTTCATGTGGTTCGGGATAATGGCCTCTCAAGCTCTCTTTCATTGCATCCCAAGTAGTGATTGGATGTACGCCCAATAGTGTGCAAGCTTCTTCTCAAAAGTCCCAATAGCCAATTTCATTTTCCTTTCTTGGGGATAAGGGTAACTAGCAAAGATTTCTTCCATCATGAAATCCCATTTCACATACTCTTCTCCACTAGCTTCCATAATCAAGATAGGCCATCTCACATTGGGCTCTTGCACATATGGAAATAAAGGTTTCCTCCTTTCATCCACGACATACTTATGCCACTCTTGCTCATATGGGATCTCATGCCTTTGAAACCAAGGGCCACCTAAACATACGTGACAAGTATCCATTGGAAGCACATCACACCAAACCTCCTCTTGGTACTCACCAAGTGAAATGAATACCATCACTCTCTTATCAACCCAATACCCTCCCTCGTCATAGTAAGGATTTCGCCTAATCACACAAGGTAGCCTTAACTCTTCAACCGCACGAGAGGTGATGAAATTGGTGTAACAATCATCATCAAGCACAAGGATTCCCTCTCTACCACAAAGGTTTACCTTGGTATCCATGAATCTCCTCTTTGGAACCCTCTTCTTTTGCATAGGACGACTCCAACTAGTACTCACATTCCCACTCATGCCTCTTTGCTTCGGGCAGGAAGTACTACAAGAAGAAGCATATGTATGCCCACTAGAAGTCCTTCCATAATCAACATTAGCACTTCCACTACTTCCATAGACATACCCTCCATGAGTCCTATTTGTATAAAGATTTTCCCCATAGGACCCATACGACACGTGTAAAAGAGAGTCATACCTCAAGTCGTCTTCATCTTCGTGATGTATAGCACAAGAATATTCAGCTTCATTATCTTCACTATGCGAATCATAACAAGGGTCTTCTTCATCCCCATCTTCCTCATGAGACACATGAGTACCACTCTCTTCACATTCTCCTTCAAAATAGTAATTCTCTCCTCGAACTTCCTCATGATCACCATTCCCCATATAGCCTTCATATTCCCCATCATCACACTCTTGATAGCTCCCATAGTCCTCCCCTTCATAACTACAACCATCATCGTCATAACAATCATAATCGCCACCACATGAATCGAAATCCATAGAGAAGTACCTGCAAAGAACACTTAGCAAACACGTTAGTAGTAAAGAAACCTCACCACACTCGTGTTTACACTCGTTTGTGCTCGGATAACACCACTCAAATGAACTCACGCACTCGTGCCTTTTACCACTCAAATGGATGGGCCGATGTTGATTCTCGATTGGATTCGGTTGCTTGCAAGGTGCACAATTGCTACTCGAGATCGGAATGGATTCTTGTTAGACTCGAAGAAAGACGGACGACTCAATTCAATCTAACGGACTTGAACCAAGAAATTAACAACGAAGCAAAAACGAAGAAAAGCACGAAAGAATTGGCACGAAAGAAATGCGGACACAAGAACTAGAAACCACAAGTAGGAACAACTACTAAATGGCTACTAGTTGAGAGACACAAGAAAATGGAATGCAAAAATCGGGAAAATAACTAAAATTTCGGGCCCGGGTAGGTGATAACTTGAAAACACGACCGGGAAGCCCCAATTGATCCAAGGTATCAATTTGAAATAACGGAAATTTTTAAATTTCTATACTTTTTTTTTCCTACCAAAGGATTAGGGACACAAGACCATCAACTAAGGATCAAGAATTTTTTTGAGAAATGGAATCAAAGAGAATTAGAGTTGAAAAACCTGAATTGCGCAACGTGCTATACCTGTGCAGCACATGCGACTCGCAGGTGCAACTTGTGGTTGTGATCCGCGGCTCGCGGATGATGCAGCTAAAATGCCAATTCTCTGTCACAAGGTGCGACACCACCTGCGATGGTGATCCGCGGCTCGCAGACGATGCACCCCCAAAACGTTCAACTCTCTGTCACAAGGTGCGACACTACCTGCGATCCGCAGGTTCAACATGCGACTCGCATGTAGTGTCGCATATGGGCCAATTCGATGTCTTTTTTTTTTTTTTTTTTTTTTTTTGCAAAATCAGAAATTTAGACTAAGTATTTCTGATTTTTTTGTTTTTGTTGGACCCACAAACACTTTTTCACAACTTTATTTGACAACTTTTGGATCAAATGGCCCTTTGGAGAGTCTTCTTCCTTATGAAGATTTGAAGGTCTTCAAGAACACAAGAACAATTCAAAAATTCAACTACCCTCAAATCAACTCCAAATTGGCTCATATTTCGAATTTAAGTTCTCTTTAATGTAGAGAACAAAGCCCAATAGGGTTCAACCTTCGATTTCACCTTCTTCAACAAGACCCACTTTCAAGTTCTTGAAGCTTTGAAGCTCAACAATGGTGGAACACAAACCCTAACTCCAAATTGACTTGAAATTGAAGATTTAGACTCTAGAAACACTAGGAAACTCTAATCTAACACTAGATTCAACAAAATCAACAAGAAAATTCGTTTTTTTTTTAATTTTGATTTTTTTTTTGTTGAATCAAAACCCAAGACTAGATTTGATGGAACAAACCTAAGCTAAGCTCCGATACCAATTGATACAATAACGGAACGCGGAAGCAATAAAATAACAAGGAAAGTAAAGGATAGATAGATTGACACAAGAAAATGGAATTAAAAGCAACCTAAAGGTGTATCAAACCTAAAGACCTCAATTAATTAACATTAACAAGCACCAACCTCTTAGGATGACCTCAAGGGAATTGAATTCCCAAGCAACCAATCCTCTCAACAATCAAAGATTCAACAAGAGCCATCCATGGCCTCTCTCACAAGTTTCTCTCTCTAGAGACAACTCTCAAAATCACTCATCAATTCATCCATTCATCAAAAGTCCCCTAATGAAATAAAAGATTAGCTATTTATACTAACTAAATAATAGAAGACCCTATTATTACATAAATGCCATTAATGAGGCAAGGGCCTTGTTTGGCTAGTCTTGTGGAGATGGAAATCTTGAATTTGCGAATGCGGCCTCTTGCAAACATAGCCTTCCTTGCTCGTTGGCCACTTTAATGCTCTTCCATCTCCCATCCGTCCTCTCCATGCTATCATCCAAACTTTGGCTCCATGAGACGGTCCTTTAAGTGCCCTTGAGGCAACTCGGCTTGCATCACCATGTCTAGTTAAATGTTCTCTAATAGTGAAGGAAAATCCTAGAACCCTAGAATTAGTGAACCCTTAAATAGTTGATGGGTTGTTGATTTTATTGTTGTTTAATCATCTAGGAGTATAGATTATCACTTCCTAGGATGAGAATTTGATTATTAATGGTTGAAATTGTGTATTGAGACTTAGGGTTCTAATAAAAAGGGGAACTTTGGACTAAAATCTGATTTGAAAGGTTAAAAGTGATTAGAAACCTTTAAATTAGAGGATTATGATTGTTGGGATTAAGGTTATGATAAACCCACCATTAGAACAATGGTTTCACCAGTTGAGAAGGTTAGAAGTAATTGGGTTTTCTTGCCCAATTATTGTTCTTATTTTGAGTAGATGGTCTATTGCTTACTTAGCATTATAGTGTTAGACTTTGAGCGATCCGAGGCGTTATGAATGGGGAAAGATTGTGTGGAGTGGTTCGTGGATCATGATCTGCATTTGAGGTAGGTTACAACTTACTTTAGTTAGATTTTGGTTAGTAAAACGTATATATTGTATAGAATTAATGGGAGAAAGCATGATTAGGTCTTCAGACAGGGTGTTTGATTGGATATTACCTTGGTTGGTATGATTTCTGAGATGGTTACATATCCTTGCTGTTGTTCAGTGATTTATCTGAGTCTTGTTATGACTTGTGGCATAGTGCCTTGTATTCATTGACCTTGATATTATTGGCTGATCATGTTCCATATGGACTTTGAATTGGAAATATGTTGAGATTCATATTTTGATCATATAATGAAATTAGATTTGAATTGGATATGTAGTTGTGATTAGACGCAAATGAGATCTTGATTATCATTTACTGATGGTAACGATACTATGCAAGAGTTGATATAATTTATGGTGTTTGTGATCTTAATAGCATATTCTTTTGCATTCATTGCACTGATTTCTCATTCCTGCATTCATATATGATGAAAATGGTTCGGAAATGATTGATGGAAAATGTCATGACCCAACCCCGTAGGCCGTGATTAGTGCCCGAGTTGGACACTCATATCCCCTGTTAACTATAATCTTTTATAACCAGCATATTATGAACTTATTTGTATAAAAAGGCAGGACGTTATTTTAAAACTGTCACAATTCTGTATGTCGTAGGCACCTGTCTCCTGAGGAGTTACGATCTTCAACAACAACATATATATATCTACGCAAGCCGACAAGGCTGCCACTACACGCAACATCCCAAACATATATCTATATATGCAAGCCGACAAGGCTGCCATTACGAATGGGTACGCCCCAAACATAAGTCGTATTCATACAACGCAACAACAACTATATACTGACCCACCCAAATGTCCACAGACCTCTAAGAGTACTGACAGTATCATATGATGGGACAGGGCCCCACCGTACCCCAAATAAACACATACATGTACAACAAAAGGGAGTTATACCACAAGCTAGGCTCCGGAACAAAGGAGCACTTCAAAGTAGCTGAATAGATATCCTAGGCTGGTGGATCTCCGAAACGAGCGTCTGTACCTGTGGGCATGAACGCAGCCCCCCGAAGAAAGGGGGGTCAGTACGAAATATGTACTGAGCATGTAAAGCATGAAATATAGTAATAGACTCATACTGAGACAAGGTGTGTAGGACCCAATGCAACAAACAGAAATTCATAAAACTTACCTTTGAACATAATTCATCTGTATCGTTCTCATATCAATATCAATATAGAGTTTTGTAATCAAAGCTGAATAATCATTCTGTATATAACATATATAACGTGTCCCGGCCCTCTAGTGAGGGGCTCGGTAATTAAAATCATGGCATCATAAACATGTACATATACGTGTCCCGGCCCTTTTGTGAGGGATTCGGTGAATAATGAACATATGCCCTCCTGGCCGCCATCCCCATATCATCATGTCATCATATCATCATATCATCATATATATATAACGTGTCCCGGCCCTCTAGTGAGAGACTCGGTGAATAATGTAATAAATATGCGCACGAAAACGTGTCCTGGCCCGGGACTCAGTGAAGGATGTAACGGTAAGCACGAGCAGAGTAATAAGCAACCACATACATACAAATCATCTTTTGAGACTCAATAGCTAAGTAAACTAATCAGCTCTCAAGTATCAGGATAATGATCATATTAAGTTCTTTCTAAATTCACTACAAACTATAACAAGGAACGTTTCAGATTTCATGTACATGTATCAATTTAACATGATATGGCTTTTGAAAGTCAAAGATGACTCTAATTATGCAATTCTTTAAGAGTAGGAATTTCCATACATCATTTGTTAGTCAATCATATAGTAGGCTCGTGACAATAACATTAAGGAATGAATAGAATCATAAGTCATGCTTGGAACTAGAGAGTAGAATTTACCCCAAGGTTCATATCATTTCTTACTTACGTCTAGGACATGCCAAGTAAAAGAAGGAATAGGCTTTACATACCTTTAGCGTTTAGTCGTATTATAACTTGTACTTGCTTCCCAATGGTACTTATCCTATATCAAGATATCAAGAGCTACGATTAGTCTACGAGGGAATTCAATATGTATTTTAACGATAATAATCCCCTTCTAACATTTTGACGACGTTTTCCTTATATCCAAACCAAATACATACAACCAATCCAACATCAATAATGATACGTTCAATACCAACCCGGACAGCCCACATAACATTCCAAACAGCCCACATTCACAATATTCAATAACGATTCACATGCGCCTACTACATTCTCAAGTTACTCCTAATAGTCCGTAGCCTTAACGTTTTCATGTAACAACTTTACAACAGCCCAAACAACATAAATACAGCATATATTCTTAATTATCATCAATCTCCCAAGCTCAATAAGAACAACAACGACACACCCAAAACAGTCCCTAACCGATCAACATGGAAGTGCCCGAAATTCTTGCAAACGTTTACGAACATACCAATCAAACCACATACGATTCTTACACATTATTTCTTATCTTCTTTTCATATAATTTCAGTGAAATACGACCAGCAGTCACACGACATTTACATCTTTAATTCGTACGCAAATAAGCTACATTGTCATCACTATAATCTTTACAACAACCCACAACAATTTTAGTTCCAACTCTAACCATTAAATACCTTCATTTCCATCATAAAATTCATGACAAAAACCATCAAAATACCAAGTAAAATCAGTTCACTATCTTCCACACAAAACAGTCCACTACACGGCCACAATTCCACAAATAACAAGTTCATATCAACACAACTTCACCTTTAACCTTCCAATTCTTTTCATTCTTTTTACCATGCAATCTATGATAGCAACAACCATAATTATTAAATAAAATCAGTCCATTATTCCACACCAAACAGTCCCCCTACGGGTTCCACAATGTCTCAACATCAACACACAATTTCACACATGTAATTCACATTTACACATGCACAACATACCCAAATCACCCCCAAAACAGCCCCTACGGCTATAAAAATATTTCAACACCAACATTCATAATTTCATACATGCAATGTACATTTCCATATTCACAACACATCCAAATTCGTCCTAAAACAGTCCCTACGGCTCAACAACATTCCAACACCAACATTCGAAATCTCATGCATGCAATTCATGTTCACCAAGTTACAACCATACTTCATCATCAACACCTATAATTCCATGGCTACTATCACGCTCAAACATCAACACACCTAATTGCATGGGTTCAATTTACATTTGCACATTTACAACACGTCCAAATCCTTACTAAAAACGTGTAAAAAGATGATCGATTCTTACCTTAACAATCTAACTTCTCAACTTGGCTAGAATTTGATGACTTGAACTAATACTTGTTCTTGTTATCTAATGACCACTTTCACGTTGCTATGCACCTTTCTAAGGGTCGAAACACTTGTAGATTTTTTTTTTGAATCAACTTGGAGAACTCAAATCTGGCCGTGAGCTTATAGGAGCATGAATGGCATGTTTATGGTTTCTTCTTCACTTGAAACATAATGGTGAAGGTGTAGAACACTTTAGGGGTTTAATGGCAAGAAAGAACATAGAAGGCTGGCCGTTTTTGGTGGTGGAGCTGCCATGGCCGTGGCTCTCTTTCTCTATTTGGTGAAGATAAGAGCTTCTCTCGCTTGTTCAATTTGTGGAATTGGGAAAATGAGTTGTGGCATGCAACTTTGGTCAACAAAGTAGGCCATTTTGCTGCCCAAGATGGTCTTGAACGTTTCCCCCACTAAAGCATGGGCAAAAATCAGATTTTGCCATGTGGTAGTGGGGCCCACACGGCCACTAGTGATAAATTTGTGGATATTTAAGTCTTAATCCCCACTCAGCCCAACTTACATCGTCCATATCTCCTTATCCCGATATCATTTTGATGAGCGGTTTGTTGCGTTGCAAACTAGACTCGATGAACTTAATTTTAGGCTTTTGAAACACCTTAAAACTCCTCATATACAAGGAGATATGCCTCCAACAATATGGGCTAAAAATCTGGTCCGAGATTTTATTGAAGTTGTTCCGATCATTTCGTTTAACTTCTAATCCTCTTCCAACCTCATGTAACCTCCTATACATACATATACACACTCATATACATACTCATAACGCGATTTCAAATCCTTTAGGTTACCATGTCACCTCGGGATACTTAAGGCAACCATATATATATATAACGATATTCTTACTAACTCGATTAACTTTCCTTGAACTTTCTTAACTCATTATTTCTTGTCTTAATTAAAATAACACGGAATCTTACGGGGTGTAACAGAAAAATTATGGCAAATTGAAAGAAAATGGAACACTTTGGTGACACAAGACTTAGTTTCGAGGTGTGCTTGCGATACTTGGAAGAAAGAGGTGACATAGACTCTTTATGTTGACTGAGATAGTTTGTATAATTTATTCCATAGTTGAGCAGATTTGTCTAAGTACTGATATGGCTTATGGCATTGTGACCTACATTTTCATTGGCATTTGATTTCATTGACTGATTATGCTTACTTTGAGTTGATGTTTCATCTCGGGGTTCTAGACTTGAACCATATTTGAATACTCATACTTGCATAAAATATATGTTTAAAAGGCACATCTTACAGGGGGTGAAGATGTGGCCTAGTTATGGGCTGGTAATCCGAGGTCAGTTCCGGAGCGAGTGGTACATGGACACCATGGGTCCCCTGCAGGTCATGGCTATTAGGCAAAAAATACCATTAGCATGTGTGTACAGGTTCGAGGTATTTGACCAGTGCATTGCAGTTCATATCATTACATATTATCATGTATCATCATACGACTCTTTATTTCTGATTTGGTATGGTCAGTTTATATTATTATGGTGGCATGACACAGGTTATAGACTGGGTTAGATTGCTGAGTAATGACGCTGCCTTGGTCAGAACTTGGGTTGTGATTATCGATTGATATTATTGTGATAAGACAGACTTGTGGTTTTGGAAGCTTCCTCTAAGGCTGTGATTCGGTTATGGGATATTTTGTGATCTTGGATTGAGTATTATGTCCTTAGCCGCTTATCTTGTTGATTTTATGCTTGTATGTGTGAACTAATCTTAGTCAGCCTATGATGCGTACTTAGTACGTGTTGTTTGTACTGATGCTACTCTTCTTTTGAATACAGAGTTTGTTACTAATTCCAGTTCCTGTCGTCGAGGGCTATCCGAGTCTACGTGGCAGAGATTCCAGGGTGAGCTTTTGGATTAGATCCGCAACCCGGAGAATCTTCCTTGTACTTAACTGTCTTCTTTGCATTCCTGAGACAATACAAATAATTGAGATTTGTATTTACTTTTTATCAGACTTTCATCTATGTAATAGTGACTCTTGTACTAGTGCAGACCAGATTTTGGGGTTATTATTACTTCCGCACTTGTCATTTGATATAATTTGAATCTGTTAGCTTAATTATTATTTATTTCCACATAATTATTATAAATGATTTGGGAATGGTTCGCCCACCTGGGGGACAGTGTAGGTGCCATCACGATTCATGAATTGGGTCGTGACAATAAACAAATAAATAAGGAAGGTTTAGGCTGGTGGGCCTACCTAAGCCCACCAGTTGTCTATTTTCACCCATAGGTGGGCCTTCAATAATATTAGCTTCCCTTTTTCTTTTGCGGACTTGATCAAAGAAGTGGTTGGGCCTCAGGCCCAACAGATTTCATGCAGAAGTGAATGACCCAAGTGGCCCGAGATGAGGCCCCATGCAGACAAAGAAGGGAAAAGGGGAAATGGGGGCTAGAGGATATCTATTGCTTATTTAACTAAATTAATAGGAACTTAAGAAAAAATTAGAACCATATAAATCAGGTGTACACATATGTATATTGAATATATATATGCTATGCTATTCAGCGAAACAGACAAATAAGTGAGGGCCCAACAGACGATAATTTAAAACAACAGGCCCAAAATGTAGAGTTAATGAAGAAATAAACAGATTCTCACCACAATCAAAAGGGAGCTGTCCCAACAAGTAAAACACATAAAGGACTAGGCCCAAAAAGACCTAAGGTTCTACTCTTAAGCATACAAGACAAATGCATAAATTCAACTTAAATGATATACAAGGTATACCCCTTTATATACACCAGAGTGGATACACGTGGTATATACTTTTTATATCTCAAGTATGCTGAGCCTAAGTGTCAACACAAAACAAAGTAAAAAAAGGGAGGGTGACTTCAGTGCAGGTAAACAAATGAATCATGGGAAGGAATGATTTAAACTCGAATGCAAAAGTGTGCAGAATCACAAATGTGATACTACATGATCTTTGGGAATGAAAATAACTCAGTTTAAGTAGCCAAAATTCAGATCATGATAGGTTACTGCATAGTTATAAACCTAATGACAAAGGGAAAAAGGCACAAATTTTTATGATGTTCAAATCTAAAAGAGAAAGGAGGGAAGGGCTGATATGGAATGTCTTAACCTTGAGAACACATAGACAATTTCCAACAAAAAAGCACGTACCCAACTAGATACAAAATCAGCTTAAACTCATATGCACTCATCCATATAAATATGCATTGTGGACATGGTTAAGGTTTAAACTTCTTTCTAGAATGCAACAAAGTAAAAATTAAGCATCAATGATGTGCATACAAAATCTCATAAAGTGAAACAGGTCCAAAACATGTTGCTAATAAACTACAGAAAAGAACCTATGCCATTTTGGTTAAAAACAGATATTCAAAAAGATCAAGCTTAGTTCTTATCAAAATATGACATCTAAACTGCATATGGGCACATATTGACACACCTAGGCAGAATAGAGACATACAAGGGTATGGGTAGTCATTCTCCACATATAAAGGCATGTTTTATACTTAAGATAAATTATAAACCATCCCAAGAAATGCAAGGCAGCCCAGACAAGCATATATGAACAGAACTTAAGCATTTTAGACCTTCACTGATGCATTATGAATGACAGTATAGTAAACTAAGCGTGAGAAGACAAAACGCAAGTGTACTTGGAGGACTAAGACTTATTCACTTGACATGAAATCACTTAAGCAGGTTTCTATGCTAGACTAGGTGAAAAAAATTTGGAAATAAATCCAGTCCAAGTTTTAAATAGCATTTCAAGTCCTTTCTATGTGGAAGAAAACTTTATTTTACCAGTTTGAACCCATTTCTAGCACATTATTGAAGTCTGAGTCACGCACAAAACATTAAGGGATGAAAGTACTTAAAGGTTGAGTAAAGAAGAGATTGAACATGCCTTAATCATGCCAGAGATACCATTAAGCAAGTAGAAATATGGACTCTTAGAGAAAATTGTCACACTTAAACATCTTAGAGGTCAAATAGACATTTTTTTATATAAAATCCTATATGCATATCTAATTCTCAATTTAAATCTCAAATGTAACCATATTGTACTATCCATTGCATGATAAAACCACTAAAACCCAATATATACTACCAGATCCAGGATAGAATAATACGAGGCACTAACATGAAACCTAGAAATGCATTTTTTGACAATAAAAAGGGACTAACATGTTAAAAGGATGACTCGTACTACCACTTTGAACTTAAAGAGACTAATCTTAGCTAGTGACATTAGCATTTGAAGGACGACATGATATTCTACCTCATATATTTAACAGGTGTGTAGATTATCACAAGCTAACTTGGGTTAAACAAACTAACATGATATTCATACTAAGAGTTAGACCTCATTCTCAGCTAAACAAGCAGCATATGATTAACATGACACTATTTAACCTAACACCTAACATTTAGGCTATCATTTGCACCTAAAATATACAGAATGCTCATATAAATTAAACATGATTAACAGGCCAACATAACATGCTGATAACCATCTAGGGGGCTAGGATAAGAAAGTTGGGCTAACAGGTAACTAACAAATAAGTATCTAGACTTTTTGAACATATAATCATGTTAATTCAATGCTATTTTTTACAGAAGGAGATGGCATATTTGCACAACAAATGATTAGGCTAAGCAGGGACTAATTTAAACTAATATTTAAACATACATGAAACTATTAGACTAATCATGCTTAATAGGCTGATGACAAGGTTATCTAACATTTAGCTAATTTAAAACTAACTCAACACTGAACTGCATCATATAGCCATACAATACCTACAAGCTAACATATAATCGCTTAACAATATCACTCTAAACCAAACTAAACAAACATCAAATACTAAACATACTTAATAGGATAACAAATAATTGTAAACATACATAAACTGAAAATTAAACTAAAAGGAGGAACTATTACCTCTTTTCAATGCAGCCAAATGTCGAGAATGGATTTGAAGAACTCTTTTACTTCTCCACCCTGAGCTCAGCCACAAATAAACAAGAAAGTAAAGATTTAAAACCTAAACTAACTCAAATAATTAAAGGTTTCAGCAAAATATGCTAAATCCCTAGGTAACTTGAGTTTTTTGTGTGAATATCTAATATTTGGTCTCCGTAAACTGTGAATTGGGGGTTCTATTTATACAACCCCAAAATTGAGAAATCCTAATCCTAACTTGATGTGGGACTGGCCAATTTTTTGGGAACAAATCTCTTAATTTGTCAATCAATAGGTAAGATGTAAGCAAACAAAGGTATGAAGGGTCAGATTTGACGCAAGTTGGATCAATCCATTCAGTTCCGTGTGAACCAATGAGAACTCGCCGTTCAAAAATGAAACAAGACAAGAACCATTAAGGTTTGGTACTATTTTGCTTGTTGATTTTGCAGAAAAGTAAGAAGAAAATGCAAACAAATACCTGTTTGGTTGAGTTTTGGCAAAAAAGTGGTGGAGCATTAATTGCTTTACCCTAACGAGCTATACCAAGACTGTCGCTTTACCCTAACGAGCTATACCAAGACTGTACATGATTTGTGGGTCCGTGAACATCGCCATTTTCGGCATGTGTGATGCGAGGAGAGAGAAAAAATAAAGGGGGTGGCACTAGGGTTTTTCGTTTGTTGAGAGAAGATAGGAAAGGTGTGTTCGGTTTGGGAAAGAATGAAAAGGGGAAGGCGGTCTTACCCCCTTTAGTTCACGTCTTGGGCCGGGTATGGTCCTTATTGGACCGGACCTAACTGATTAAAAAAGGGGAGGGGGATTCAAATTCTTTTATACATGATATACCCATGTATACATGCGTATAGCCAGGGGCAGAAATAAAAAATTCTTAATAAAATGGCCATACTTGCAAATGTCTATTAGTTAAACCCTTTAATTACGACCAAGACTTAACTAATTAACCCCCTTAATTAAATCAGGGCATAATTATTTATACAAAAAGACTTAAATTGCGATTATGGCTTTAATTGACTTAAACCATGAAATTGGTCATTTCAATTATGGCCACATTTAATCTAATCAAACCATTTAAAACTAATTTTTCACAAATGGCATTAATTTATTTAAACCATGAAATTGGCTATTTCAATCATGGCCATAATGAACTAATAATTGATTATTTCAATTGAAGCCATAATTAATCACATAGCAAACAATTTTCAGATAAATTAAGGTTAATTAAAAAATTTTAAATGAAAATTGGTTATGCAAAGTTAAGAATTTGAGGGGAAAATGATCAATTCATTTAATTAATCAGATTTCTTGAATTAAACGGAGTAAAATGCTTGCTAATTGATTTTCTGACAATTTTAACAATTAAATAAATAACTGTTTTAAATTATCTTCTTGATTGAATTTAGCGAATGCTCTATATTAATTATAAAAAAATATAAATTATTTTCTAAAATGATTTTATAATATAATAAAAGTTATTTTTCCAAATAAAATGGCAAACACTATCTAATAATTTTTATAAAACCATTTGGATTTGAGGAAAATACGTATTTTTGATATCCAAGGACTCTGAGTAATTAAAATAAATTTTTAGAGGTAAAAAATTAGGTGTTAAGAACTGCCCCTTCGGTGCTCGGTGATGGCAAGGCCATCCCTGAGCAACGAAATTTGACTAACCCTGATTTTTGACTGACCCAAACTCATACTACCTCTCATTTTTATGCAATTTTCAATATGTGGTCGGACTTCGGTTTCTGGGTTTCCTATATATCTTAGGTTACTTGAGAATTCAGACCACTTATAGTTCTACTCAATTTAGACTAAAAATGGAAATTTAAGCAAATTTTGGGTTTCCCAATTATTAGACTGGGAAGTCCGGAGTGATTGGTTGGGGTGTGATAGACTCTCTGATATTGAGTCCGCCTATATATTCCTGGTCTTGGGAATCAAGTCACCTGTGGTTCGACTCGATAGGAGGAAAAGGGTATCCCTTATGTGGGAACACTTTTATGTCTGTGTCGGTGTGTGCCCGACTGGTTGCAGGTAGATTTAAAGAAAGAAAATAAAGAAAATAAGCAACTAAACAAATTCGTGTGAATGAGCATGGGCGGAAACGATTTTCCAAGTCCCGGCTGGAGAACTTGACTCTCATGGGCACCCTATCTCGACCGGCTGCATAAGAAAAAGTTCCATGTTTTCTCGGCATGTTTTTGGATTTGATTGAATCAGCTTGCTTTCGTTTATCGGCTGCCAATCTGCTCGTCTGCTGAGCAACACTGTAATTGATCTTGAAACAAGTATTTTGGCCATCTGGCTGGATTTATATCGTTCTGATCTTTGGAGCGAATGCTCCGGCCAACTGATCGGATTTACATCGCTTTGACATACTGGGGCGAAAACTGCAACCAATTGGCCGGAATTACATCGCTTGACCATTAGCAAAGACTGTAACTAATTGACCGGATTTACATCGCCTGACTTACTGGAGTGAAAACTACACCCAACTGGCCGAAATTACATCGCTTGACCTTTTTAACGAAGACCACAACCAATTGACCGGATTTGCATCGCCTTGACCCTTTGATTACGTCTAATAATTTGTATGAATGGATGGATTTACAGCAGCGTTTGAATGAATGGCCTTCTCAGTAGTGTTTGTATGAATGGCCCTCTTGGCAGTTTGTTTGAATGGCCCTCTTGGCATGTTTGTATAAATGGCCCTCTTGGCAGTGTTTGTGTGAATTACCCTCTTAGCATATTTGTATGAAATGACCCTCATGGAAAATAAAGAGGATGAATGGCCTTCTCAGCAGTGTTTGTATGAATGACCCTCTTGGCAGTTTGTATGAAATGGCCCTCTTGGCAGTCTGTATGAGTATGACCCTCTCAGCATGTTTGTATGAAATGGCCCTCTCGGCAACAAGAAAAAATATGTAATGTACCTTATGGCAAATATGAAAATATGATGGCCTTCATGGCAACAAGAAAAATATGCAATGGCCCTCATGGAAAATAAGAAAATATGATGGCCCTCATGTTAACAAGAAAAATATACAATGACCCTCATGGCAAATAAGAAAATATGATGGCCCTCATAGCAAAAAGAAAAATATACAATGGCCCTCATGGAAAATAAGAAAATATGATGGCCCTCATGGCAATAAGAGAAATATGCACCGACCCTCATGGAAAATAATAAAATATGATGGCCCTCACAGCAACAAGAAAGAATATGCAATGGCCCTCATGGCAAATAAGAAAATATGATGCAATGATAGATATGGCCCCTTCGGCTAAATCGTCTTTCTTTCGTCCTTTATGCCGGTTGTGACCCTCGTGGTTAGATATGCCGTATTGCTTTGCGATGACCCTCTCGGTCAGATATTTTCCCTTACAGCGTTTATGATCTTCATTAGCCCTCGTGGCCAGACGTTTGCCCTTGTGGCATTCAAATCTTTTACAACCCTTGTGGCTAGATGTTTGCCCTTGTGGCATTTAAATCTTTTATAGACCTTGTGGCTAGATGTTTGCCCCTGTGGCATTCAAATCCTTTATAGCCCTTGCGGCTTGCTATTTTTGAAAACTCAATCTTCGGTAGTGGACCTAATCTCTTCTGGTGAACCATTTTACCTACACACGAAACATGGTTAGAGAAATAGGTCGTCCTCCTGACCACCTGGGAGCCTGCATTAGAAAAGGGTTCGTTCCTTATCAAAGTTGATTCGTGTTGCTGGTGCTGTCACATCTTTGGTTTTTCTAAACTCAAAACCTCTTCGGACTCGGTATTTGAAAGATGAATTTATTTTTCGTTATGCAAAAAAATTATTTTATGAAAAAATTAATATGGGTTCATCTACTTATGAAAAAATGAATGCGTTGTTTTAAAAGTTGAAAAATTAATTATCATGACATGTGCTTTCGAATAAGGAGCAGTCTTTCTCTATTGCTTGCTGGCTGAGGCTCCCTCATTTCCTTGTGCGGAATTTTTAAGACCATCTCAAAATTATGCCCCAGTTGAAAAGGTGATAAATTTTGAGATCCTCTCAAAATATTTGCCTCAGTTTGAGACTCTGGGTTGGTTGACTCTTGTAATGGGCTGGCGGCACGATTTTTTGAGACCCTCTCAAAAATTCTGCTCCAGTTAGGCGTGTGGCCATCTTTGCATCCCTTTTGAAGTCTTATCTCTGAGGCTTCCTAGAGGTTTCTTGGGTTTTTCTTTTGCTGCGATTGAGCTCAAAGAGCGCCTAAGTAAATGAGTTTTAGTTTTACTAATAATGCGACCGAGTCCTAAATGGACTGCCTATGTATCCCACTTTGGAGAAGTCAAGTCATTGCGTAGTTCATATTACAACAGTTGTTTGGGTTTTTTCTATCTATTACAAAGGATTACAAGCAAATAAAAATAGCGATTACAAGAAAAAGATACTATTACAATTGAAAAACCTTGTCTTCACGCGTAGTAGCGTTTGATTGCGTCTGAGTTGATTGGCTCAATTTCTACAAGTACTACTGCTCCTCCGGGGAGTACTTTGCGGACCACGGAGGGGCCTTTCCAGTTGGGGGAGAATATCCCTTTGTATTCATCCTGGTGCGAAAGAATTCTTTTGAGCACCATTTGCCCGATTTGAAAAAGTCGAGTCTTGATTCGTTTGTTGAAGGCTCTCGCCATCCTTTGTTGGTATAGTATACCATGGCATATAGAAATCATCATATTCTCATAAATTAAAGCTAGTTTCTAATATCGAGCTCGAACCCAATCGGCATTGGCCAATTCCGCCTCTTGAATGATTCTTAATGACGGTATCTCGACCACTTCTGTACCATAAATTAGTAAATAGGATGTTGACCGTGTTGAAGTTCAGGATGTGGTATGGTATCCCAATAAAGCATACGACAACTGCTCGTGCCAACCTTTTTAATTATCTGTCATCTTTCTCAATATCCTCTTGATATTCTTGTTGGCTGCCTCTATGGCTCCATTCATCTATGGCCGATTGGCTGTTGAATTCCGATAAGTGATTTTGAATTGCTCACAGATGTCCTTTATCAAATGGCTATTCAGATTCTCTCTATTTTCAATTACGATAGACTCAGGTATGCGGAATCGGCATATGATGTTGTTTTTCATAAAGCCGACCACCACTTTCTTTGTCATTGATTTGTGTGACGTTTCTTCTACCCACTTGGTAAAGTAATCAATGGTGACTAGAATGAATCGATGCCCATTTGAAGCGGCGGGTTCGATGGGTCCAATGACATCCATTCCCCAAGCGACGAAGGGCCATGGTGAACTCATAGCATTGAGCTCATCGGCGGAACTTTGATTAAATCGTGGTGAATTTTGCACTGATGGCACTTCTGCACAAACTTGCAGCTATCATATTCCATTGTCATCTAGTAGTATGCAGCTCAGAGGATTTTCTTGGCTAGCACGAATCCATTCATATGGGGTCCACAAGTCCCAGTATATACTTCTTCCAAGAGTTTTATGGCTTCAATGGTGTCCACACATCAGAGTAAACCCAAATCCGACATCTACAATACTTATTTGTTTAGAAAGAAACCATTGGCCATCCTCCTGATGGTTTTCTTTTGTCCACTTATGATGCCCTTAGGATATTCCCATTTCTCCAAATACATCTTGATGTCATTGTACCATGGTTTGCCATCTGGCTCTGCTACCACGTGGGAACATTAGCCATGTTCGTCTTTTGGATTATCTCCAGTGGGTCAATGTGACTGCTTTTGGGGTGCTGGATCATTGATACTATGTGGCCAATGCATCACAAACTCGTTTTGAGCTCTTGGGGTGTGTCAGAACTTAATTTTTCTAAATTTCTTGCAAAACCTTTGGGCCAAGTTAACATATCGCAGGATCTTATCATTTTTGGTGGCCCATTTGCCTTGTACTTGGTGGATCAGCAAGTCGGAATCTTCGATGACCAGTAATTCATTTATATCCATGTCCAGTGCCATCCTAACGCCTAGAATGCAAGCTTCGTACTCAGCCATGTTATTGGTACAATGAAATTTGAGCTTGGCGACCATTGGGTAGTGTTGGCCATTTTCTGATATCAAGACTGCTCTAATTCCGGAACCCTTATAATTGACTGCCCCGTCGAAGAACAATCTCCAACCTATGTATGGTTCTACCATTTCCTCTTCTATGGCTAGTACTGCTTCGTTTGGGAAGTGAGTGCAAAGGGGTTCATGATCTTCGTCTACTGGATTTTCAACTAGCAGGTCGGCCAAGGCTTGTCCTTTAACGACCTTTTGTGGTATGTACACAATGTCGAATTCACTTAACAACATTTGCTATTTGGCCAATTTTTGATGGGCATAGGCTGACGGAAGATACTCCTCAAAGGATCCATTTTGGATATAGGTGAGTGGTATATAAAAACAAGTAATGCCTCAGCTTCTGGGCTACCCAAGTCAAGGCACAGCAGGTTTTCTCTATCAGTGTGTATCTCGCCTCGCAGGTAGTGAATTTCTTGCTCAAGTAGTAGATGGCATGCTCTTTTTTCCCGTTTCATCGTGTTGTCCTAACACGCACCCAAAAGCATTTTAAAAAACAGACAAGTATAGCAAAAGTGGATTCTCGAGTCTAGGAGGTACCAAAATCGGCGGATTTGACAAGTATCTCTTGATGATATCAAATGCCTCTTGGGATTCTTCTGTCCGTTTTGTGGGTGTATCTTTCTTCAGGAGCTTAAGTATAGGCTCCACAATAATGAAGATTGAGCTATGAATCATCCAATGTAATTTAGTCTTCCCAAGAAACTCATGACTTCCTTTTTGGTTTTGGGAGGAGGTTGCTCTTGGATTGCTTTAATCTTGGTTGGATCTAGCTCTATTCCCCTTCGGCTGACTATGAATCCCTACAATTTTTTGGTCGGTACTCCAAATGAACATTTAGCGGGTTTAGCTTAAGGTTAAACCTTCGGAGCCTGTCGAAGAATTTCCTCAAATATGTGGTATGCTCCGAACTTTCCCTTGACTTGATGATGACATCATCCACGTACACCTCAATCTCTCTATGAATCATGTCATGGAAGATAGTAGTCATAGCTCTCATGTAGGTTGTGCCGACATTCGTGAGGCCGAATGGCATTACCCGGTAGTGATACACTCCCCATGGAGTGATGAAAGCTGTCTTTTTCGCATTTTCTTTGTCCATCAGGATTTGGTGATAGCTGACGAAACAATCCACAAATGACTGTAGCTCGTGCCTAGCACAATTATCTATGAGTATGTGGATATTTGGGAGTGGAAAATTATCCTTCGGACTGGCTTTGTTGAGATCACGGTAGTCCACACATATCCTTATCTTTCCGTCCTTTTTAGGTACCGGCAGTATGTTGGCCAACCATGTGGGGTATGAGGTTACTTATACCTCCCCTGATTTGATTTGTTTTTCTACCTCATCCTTGATGTGGATAATGAGGTCCCGTTTGAATTGTCGGGTCTTCTATTTCACGGGAGCGAAACTCACATTGATAGGCAGCCAGTGGGACACTACGCTAGCGCTTAATACCAGCATGTCAACGTATGACCATGCGAAAATATCCACATATTCCTTCAGTAAGCTTATTAATTCCTCCTTTTGAGGCACTTCTTGGTGCGTACTTATCCTAGTTTCTTTGATGTTCTCTTCGTCACCTAGAGTGATTGTCTCGTCCATGTTTGGTTTCTGTTCATTCTCTAACTGCTCTACTTCTTCCACGAGACCCTCAGGTAGCAAAGTTTCTTCGTCGTATTCCTCATACTCCTCTTTCTTTATACTACCCGCCTCATTCGTTTCGCAACATGTCATGACACTTAGGGCTACTTTATTATTGTTATTACTGAAAATTCAAGGCAAAACAAGATTAGTGTAAAACATGCATGCAAAGTGAATAACAAAGTCATTTCTGATGAAACCGAGGCTTTCATTGATTTAATAGTAAAAGTACAAACTGTGGTCCTGGCTCGGATCAACATCATACTATTTTGGTTTTTTTTTTTTAAAACTTTACGAGGTACATAAAGTGATAAAAAGGTGAGCAATCGGGCCTCAACCGATTCTCTTCATTTTCGAAAATAAATTCATCATTTCTCTACCTAAAAGCCAAGAGCGGGGTAGAGGTCCAATTGGACAAGTGCTTGCCCGAATCAGCATCTCAAATAGTGGGTGCTTCTGCATATTCTTCCAGAATCACTAAGCAATCTCGGAATAGCATCCCTATCCCCTTTTATATGTTCGCATCACCCAGCATAGACATTCTAATCGAAAATGAATGGTATAGATCTGGATTAGGATTGCGGAGATCCGCAACATCCTGTCTCTTCTTGGTAGGTATTTCATCTTCAGTGAGGCCATAACTGAGTCCAAAATGAAAATTGTCTTGAGAAATGGGGATCGACTCAGTGATACCGTGCAAATTCTTTCCCAGACCTTTCCTAAGTTCGAACCCATTCTGGAGCATGGTTGAAGCAATTATTGTATAAACCGCAGGCATGGGAACCTCTGGGGAGTCTATCTTTTAGGCAACTCCCACTTGCTCCATCACACGGAAGTCCGTTCCTTTAGGCGTTGTTGTTACATCCGACATTTTTGCTTATTTGAAAAGAATTCAAGGTAAATTGACTTGTAAGGAATAAGGCCACAATTGGACCTTACTTGGTATGAATGTGTAGGTTATGAATTCAATGGTGTGGAATTACGAAAGGAGGCCAAGGGCAAAATTGGAATTTTGGAAATTTGCCTTATGGATTACAATATGTAACCAACAATTTTGGGCTAAAAAAAATAATAATAAAACAAGGCCCAATAATGGAAGGCCCAACCGGCCATGGTGTGTTAAAAATAGCCCAAGTCCACAATTTAATTATGTGGTATTATATAGTTGGATAATTATCAAGAACATTCAAGAAACACAAAGCAAGAATAAAAAAAAAGAAGAACAAGGGAGAGTTCGGGTTTGAGGAGAAAAGAAAAGAGAAAAGAAAGAAAAATTTTGGGAGCCAAATCTTTGATTTAAAAATCCAAGTCTTGTGAGATTAGTACTAAGCTCAAGGTCCTCTACAAGTTAGTATAAGTATTGTGGCAAGAAAACAATTTTAACCTCCAAGTGAAGAACTTGAAGAAAGGTAAGGATTTCATGCTTTTGCTATGTTATGAATGGTATATGTATGTTGTAGTATGTGTGAATGAGTGAAAAACATGGAAATTTTGTGAGTTGAAAATCATGCATGTTGGCCGAATTTATGCATGAATTGTATGTTTAAGATGGCTTGAATTCATGTTGTAATTTAGTTGTAGCATGATGGAAATTGTGTTAGAAATGAAAGTGGAATGAATTAGTGAAAATTGGAAAATATAGGAGGTGGCCGTGTGGTGCTATGTTGAGTATGGAATATGAATTTGATCTTGTTTTCATGCTAAGTGTGTTATGGTGAAGTGAATGGAAAGATGACAATCTTTATTATCTTGGAAAAAAATGGTTATCAAGTTGTTGTAGGAAAACATGCAACTTTGTTATGATTTATGCAAAAATGGAAATGAAAGTATCAAGAGGCAAATTATGATTATTGTTGATGAATTTGGAAGATGGAAATGTATAATGAACTTGTATGTTGAAAGTTAGGAAAACTTGGACAAGTAATGGTTTAATGGAAAGTTGGTATGTTTTGCATATCTTGTGTGTATTGTGCGAAAATGGTATGATATGCCACCGACGTATGTTGTAATGATTTTGATGGATGATGAATATGAGAATAATAAGTTTGGGTTAGAAATGTAAGGTTGAAACGCAAAATGTTTCGTTATGTCGAAAAGATAGTGATGCCATGTCGTATGTTTAATGCATATTGTTGTTATTGATGCTATTTCTGGGTTGTTGTGTTGATGAATTGAGCCGAGCTAAGTCTCGGGGATGTCTTATATACAGAGGAAATGCTGCCGAAATTTCGGTAGGCAAGTATGTGTTAAGTTGAATTATTGAAAAGTGTGAAACTAACAAATGGTAAACTTGACCATTTCTAGATTTTGGATGAAATTGAAGTCGACGCCAAGCGAGCGTAAGGCGCTATCGAGGTATGTGAAGCATTTCCCTTTGTTCCTAGGCATGTTCTGGATGTGATAGGCTCGGCCGCGAGCCTTAAGTACGACTCCGTCCCCCGGAATTCGAGACGGAAAACCGCTCCTATTCCTTCAATCCAATTGAAGCTATCTTCTTACAAATTGCCTTTAAAGTGAATTTTTGTACAAAATTTCCCTAAACGGAGTCGGAACACTTCCAGATGATTATGGATGACCTCATAAGGTCTACTATCGGTAATTTACCTATGTCGCCTCGAGTTGATCCGAGGCGGGCCCACGAGGCCTGATACCTTCTGTATGATCTTAATTACTTTAGTTTTGCTCGATTTTCTCAGAAAACACCTGGACTACTATTCTGATCACGATACGACTGTTTTTATACATATCTTACAAAATAATTTTTGACATCTGGAAATTTGGTTCTGGTTATAATCTGTCGTGCCTCCCCAAGTGACGTGTAGGCACGTACCTTGAAAACTATCCGAATACTTGGTTCGATCGGCCAGTTGGCCTACTTCTGTTCTGTTGAGTCTGTATGACGATCTGTATGTATGTGGTTCCTCATTAATCAGTTCATGCACATGCTATGATTCCTTTCACCGGATCCCGGGCCGGTACGTATATCGTGCGGTGGGCCGCCGAGCCCCATATGTGAATTCTGGAGTATGATGTGTCCGGTTCCGGGGTACTGTGTTACATGTCCGTCCCCGGTTACCGACGATATATTATGAAGTATGACGAGTCCGGGCTCGGGGTGCTGTGTTATCTGTCCTCCCCCGGGTACCGTGGTTATGTTATGATGTGTGACGGAGATCGGAGAAGATTTTTTGATATCTGACGTGTTGTGGTGCCAATGGCAGGAGTGGCGACCACGTTCCTGCACCCTATGTGTGATTCTTTCTGTCTATATGACTTATGCTTCTGTATGTCCGTCTGGATTATCTGACCGACGGGTTATGCTTCTGTATGTCCGTCTGGATTATCTGTCCGACTGGTTATGCTTTTGTATGTCCGTCTGGATTATCTGTCCGACTTGTTATGCTTCTGTATGTCCGTCCGGATTATCTGTCCGACTGGTTATGATTCTGTATGTCCGTCCGGATTATCTGTCCGACTGGTTATGCTTCTGTATGTCCGTCCGGATTATCTGTCCAACCGGTTACGATTCCGTCTGTCCGTCTGGATTATCTGGCCGACTGGTTCCGATTCTGTACGTCCGTATGAATTCTGATTCTATCTGTCTGGACTATGATTCTGTCCGTTTGTCGGGACTATGACTCTGTCCGTCCGGCTTAAGAGCCTGTCTATTATATTTCTGTGCTTCCGGTCCAGATCATGATTATGTTTGATATATTTCTGCTTTACATACTCGGTACATTTTTCGTACTGACCCCCAGTTCTTCGGGGGCTGCGTTACATGCCCGCAGGTACAGGCGCACTTGGTGATACGCCGCCAGTCTATGGCTCGGATTCTGCTATTCTGAAGAGCTCCTTCGATCCAGAGCAAATACTTTTGGTATATATCTTCTGTTATCTGTAGACTCTGTATGTATGGTATTTTGGGGTACGGCGGGGCCCTGTCCCGTCATCTGATTCTGTATGTCTGTAGAGGCCTGTAGATAGATGTGTGGGTTACGGGTTTCATCTGTTTGGTAGGTACGAACGATTTTGTGACTCCGTCTGTATGTTAGCCTCATCGGCTTATCTGTAAATTTCTGTATGTTCAGGTATGTATATGTTCGCGCGCGTGCAGTATCTGTATCGGCCTGATTTTGTAAACATCTGTTTGAAAGAAAAAAAAATTTGTATGGTACGAAGTTCTGTCATGTAGGTATATACGGGTACCCAGTTAGGGTACCAGTCGCGGCCACGGGGTTGGGTCGTGACAGTTGTCTCTATAACAAGCATGAATTTATCTGGGTAATTATTCATACTTCCTTCCCCGCGGATCACTACCTCATGGCCTACCCAAAAAAATTTCAGATACTGATGGAGCGAAGATGGCACAACTCCTGCCATGCGGATCTACGGCCTTCCTAAGAGCAAATTGTAATTGGTGAGTATTTCCATAACTTGGAACTCAGTAATGAATTCTGCCGACCTGTTTGGATATTAAGGTCAACTTCTCCGGTGGCATCGCATCGGCCTCCGTTAAATTCTCGTATATTGGTGCATCTCTGGCGAATTTTTCCGAGGTCATATCCCAACTGTACCAAAGTAGACTTGGGACAAACATTTAGTCCAACCTCATTATCGATTAGAACTCGTGTGACTGTTTTGTTTCGACACATGACAATGATGTTCAGTTCCTTTTTGTGATCTGTTCCTTTTTTGGGAAATTTCTTTTATATGAAGGCAATGTGATGTTCCTCCATAACATGGGCGACCATTTCAGCCAGATTTTCGCTGCTTGTCCCAGTCAGGATGTGGGCTTTCTCCAACACCTTTATCAAGGATAAACAGTGTTGGGGTGAACTTAGTTAGAGTTCTAATACAGAGATTTTGGCCGGTTTTTTCTCCATGTGCTCCACAATGGAGTATTCTTTTGGTTGCATTCGACGCCAAATGTCTTCGGCTTCACCTTCAGTGATTGCTCTCCTTTGATTTCTCTCTTTTCTGGGTGCCTCTTGGGCTAGATCTTCAGGAGTATAACATCTTCCCGACCTTTTCATACCATGAGCAGCAGCTACTTGTACCACAAACTCTTTTTGGGGAGGTGTCGTTGTTACTTAAGCCATGTGCGCAACAACCGGCGTAGGGATTAATACCTTAAATTATGGACGTTATTGTAGAGAAAAGTGATGCCACCATGCGCTCGATCTCTTCCGTGGAATCTCGGGTTACGGGCCTGCCTACAACCCAGTTCTCTTCTCTTTTAATCATATGAATCACGTTGTTGCCATGTTTAGGCAGATGATTAGTGTTCACATTGGGCGGAGCCGTTTGGAGCACGATCTCCTTTCTGTCAATCATATCGTGTATCTTGTACTTTAGATTAATACAATCCTCAGTACTGTGTCCTACACCATTGGAATGGTAGGCACATGTTTGATCAGCTCGGTAGAACTGGTTCTTTGAGTCAATGATCTTCGGAGGAAGCGTTTGAATCATTTCGGCGGCGCTCAACCTCTTAAACAGATCGGTTCTCGTTTCCATTAATGGAGTGAACATGCCGGTAGGCTTTTTCTCAAAGTTATGATGTGGCACGTTGTAGGCATTTGGTGGTGGTTGGTTTTGTTAATTAGTGGGTGGATTATTTTGTAGAGGTCGGTAAAAGGGTGTGGGAGCTTGAAAGGTATTCTGTGAAGCTTGGTAATTTAGGGGTGGTGTTCGGAAGGTACTTTGTGGAGCTTGATAATTTAGGGGTGGTGTTTGGAATGTCGGTTGGGCATAATATATGGGCACCGTATTGTATGGGGCGGGTGAAGCATAAACTTCCGTCGGGGAATGGAATTCCTCCTTCTTTTAGATCTGGGGCTGGAAGTATGGGAGATGCTTGCCACGTCTTTCTTCTTCTTTCTTACAAACCCAGTCGAGCTTGATCTAGCAGCTTTCCCAGCTATGCTTATGATCTTTTCTGTTTTGAGACCATCCTCTATGGCCTCTCTCATTTTGACGAGTTCAGAAAATAGTCTGCCCGCCATTGACAACATTCGGTCATAGAAATAGGTTTCTTAAGAACGGATGAAAATCGAGGCTGATTCTTCTGCGTCCATTGACGGTTGTGCTCGGGCGGCTTCCGTTCTCCACCTACTTGCATATTCGCGGAAGTTTGCGGTGGATTTCTGTTTTACTTTCTCCTAGTAGTACTGGTCCAGTACTGTTTCCACATTGAAACGGAATGTTTCCATGAAGGCTGCAGCCATGTCTTCCCATTTCACCCAGCGACGCATGTCTTGCGTTGTGAACCACTCGGAGGCTTCTCCGGTCAAACTCCAGCTTAAAAGCCTCATAATGAGTGCTTGATTATCTCGGACACCGACCAGTTGGTTACAGTAGGCCCGCAAATGGGCTTTGGGGTTACTCGTTCCATTGAACAATTCAAAACGAGGCACCTTGAAACACTCAGGTAATTCCAAATTTATATGCATGCATAGATCATCATAGCTTAAGCTTGTGCCAGTGCGGGTGGTTCATATGGACTGTTCCAACATTGCGGTCATCTTTCGTTCGAGCCTTTCTTTCTATTTTTCCTGCTCGACCTTCCATGCCTTTTCCATATCTTCATAGTGATCGATTTCTTGGTGATCCGGTGAGAAGGTGTTTGGGGTGACGGGTCCGTGGAAGGAAACTGTTGGGTGTGTAGGGTGCTTTTGGTGGATATGTGTAGGTTTGGCAGTTGGTAGTGAGACGGTACTTGGTTGTATAGTAATGCTGGGATGGGTGTTTTGTGGCGCTTGGTAAGAGGGAATGGAGTGAGTGGTTTCGGGAATTTGGTTAGTGTTAAGTGGTAATGGAGTATAGTACGAGGTACCAATGTGTCCATCAGTGACCGGATTTGGGGTGAATGGTTGTTACATCTTGTAAAATATGAGTTAGTTGCATTATGAGTAGACTAACGTAAGCCTAAAGTGGATAGGAAGTCCTTATGATACTTAGGAGAGCAGTTGATAACTCTAAGTGCGTACATCAATGTTTTGGAGTCATATGAATTGGTGAGAGTAAGTTTGTCGAAGGAAGTGGAATGTGAGTCATGTTTGGGAAGATTTCGCAACAATTGAGTTATACTTTGTTTAGTAATAACTTGAGGAGGAGCTATAGGGCCCTTTAGATGGTTAATAAAATGTTACACAAGTGCCAAGAAGGTTTCATAAGGATTGGAAGTCAAACGAATCAAAGGGAGCAACTTATCAGAAAGGGGTAGTTTGACGGACCATTTGATGGACCGTAGGGTGTTTGACGGCCTGTCAAATAGTGGAGCCTCCACAATGAAATAGTCACAGTGAGGCATGTTTGCCTAGGCAGCTTAACGGTCCATTTGACGGACCGTAGGAATTTTGACGGTTCATGAAAGTGGGCGTCAAAATGCCCAACGAGATTTTAAGTGACACTTTATATATTTCGTTTTACCTCATTTGGATTGATTTTTTCCCCAAATCAGATTCTATAGATCTCCAAAACCCTCTCCCCAAGTCTAGAAACTAATCCAAGCTAAATCCAAGTGAATCAAGAGATTCAAGGGCTAAGAAAATTACTAGGGTTTGTGAAGCTCAAGATTTCCTTTGGTGTTGATGTTGGAGACTTCACTTTAGTGGAGTAAGTTGATCCAAGGATTGTTCTTGTGTGATTAAAGTGAGTTCTTACATCTCTTGCTTATAGTTAAGGTTGTTTAATTGTTGTACCATATGGTTGAAGGAAGAAAAATGAAAAGAGAGTTCAAGTATGAATTTGAGGATATTATGAGCTATAAGCTAACTTGAATTATGATTCTTGGCATGTTATGTATATAATCTTATTGTGGGTGGCACTAATGATGTTGAGGAAATGTTGTATACAAGTGTACATTAGTTGTGTTGAAATTATTATTATGAGTGATCATGAAAAGGAGTTTTGGGGATTGAATGGAGCCTAACTTGAATGAAGTCTCTTAATCATGGTATTGTTAACAATGTTGTTGTTGATTGGGAGTTGTTTTGGAATTTGGTAGAAGTAGATAAAATTAGGGAAATGCTGCCCAATTTTCGCTAGCTCATGAAATATACTAGTTTGAACTTAAGAGTGTCTTTGAGACCTAACTTTGGTATCAACCCTCTTGAATGTAGATTTCTGAGGCTTCGAATGTGAACGTTAAGTAGTTAAGAAGACAAAAAGTTATGTAAGTCTAACCCTTCTTTCTTAAGGCATGATCCCATAATTGTATACCTTCACGTGAAATCCATAATGTCTTCCATGATGACTTCATTCCTAGAATCACTAAAGCTCATAGTTCTTGATACTCTCATCATATTGATTCCATCCTATGATAGTTGATCCTCTAAGGAAAGATATAGTGAAAATGATGATGACGATGTTGCTTTTACTTATGTAATTCTATATGTATATATATAAAGCTATGTTGTAACACAGAGTCCCTTTGTGGCCGGGTATGATATCTATTGTGCACACCACTGATCAGTTGGGTACGAATAACATCGAGTCCCACTGTGGCCGGGTACGCTTCACACCGAGTCCTATTATGGCCGGGTATATTGCACATCGAGTCCTGAAAAGGCCGGGTACGTTATAATAATGATTCTATTTATATATGTATGTATATGTATATATATGGAAGGTCTTCTATAGAGAAAGGAGTAAGTAAATATGATGAACGTCTCAAGAGATATAAATGGCTCTTCTATCTCATGTTATCCTCTATGTTTTTGTCATGTTATTACTTATGCCTTACATACTCAGTATATTGTTCGTACTGACGTCCTTTTGTTTGCGGACTCTGCGTTCATGCCCGCAGGTGGACAGGGAGACAGACTCGACCCTTAGGCTGCTTTGTCAGAGACTGCTTAGAGGAGCTTCATTTAATTCGGAGCTGCAGCTGTTAGTACTATTCTTTTGTGTACATATATGGGCACGGAGGGGTCTTGTCCCATCTTTATGATGTTACATGCTCTCTCTAGAGGCTCGTAGACAGCTGTGTATAGATTGTCTCCCAGCTTTGTCGGCTTATATTTTTGTATATCATTTGTTAGCCTTGTCGGGTTGTGTATATGTATATGGGCATAGTTGATGATGTTGATATAAAAGTGCCTTAGCCCGATGAGATTTTTATTATTGATGCCTAGGAATTGCGATTTAGCCATGTGGCTCACCTAGATATTATTGTGAAGGTATGATAAGGGGTGCCCAGTGGGGTAGCTCCGGGTGCCCGTCATATTCCTCCGGTTGGATCGTGACAAAAATGGTATCAGAGCAGTTCCGTTCTAGGGTGTGTCTACGAGCCGTGTCCAGTAGAGTCTTATTTATGGGTGGCGCACCGCACTTATAAACAAGAGGCTGCAGATATTTAGGAATGAATGACCTTCTTTTCCTCATAGATCGTGCGATAGAGCCATGATAGAAGGATTTCTCTTTTTCTTAACCGTATGTTATGTTTTTCAGCGATGCCTGTAAAGAGAAAAGCTACAGCAGCCTAAAAGGAAAAGATAGTGGCAGGAAGGAGGACTGAGAGAGTACCTCCAATGGACATAGAGAAGGATGAGTCCCAGAATGAGGTTCCATCTCGGTCCTCCTCATTACCTACTTTAGAGGAGCATGAAGGAGCCTCAACCCTAGTTTTAGCACGCTCAGTTCCCCCACCAGATGCTTCGGGCCAATATATGAAAGAAGCCATTCATTTGCTGACTCAGTTTGTCGTCACTCAGGCCCAGCGGCAGGGTACGGGTCTTGCTGATAGGGCTTTTAGTAGCAGAGCCTGTGATTTTATTAACTTGAACCCTCCGGAATTCTTTGGGTCAAAATAGGATGAGGACCCTCAAAGCTTTATTGATGGAATGTTGAGGACACTTCGGTTAATGCAAGCTTCAGATGTCAAATCGGTAGCGTTGGCCTCCTACAGACTACGGGATGTTGCGGTTCATTGGTATACGGTTTGGATGTCTTCTAGGAGAGTTAATGGACCTCCCCCGGTATGGCAAGAGTTTGTTGATGCTTTCTTCCGACACTACTTACCACCAGAGGTTCGTGGGCTAGAGCTGACAGGTTCTTGAATCTTAGGCAAGGAAGCATGAGTGCCCTAGAGTATAGCTTTCGCTTCAATTCTTTGGCTAGGTATGCTCCGGCCATGGTAGCGGATATGGGAGACCGCGTTCATCGGTTTGTGAGTGGCTTAGGGTCACATTTAATGGATAAGTGCTTGACTGCCACACTCCAGGACGGTATGGACATTTCTCGCATTCAGGCCCATGCCCAGAATTTAGAGAAACGGCAACAACAACAAAGAGGTGAGCGTGAGCATGATAGAGTGTATAGCAAGAGGTCTATATCTTCGAGTTCGACTAGTGAGTTCAGAGGGGGGCAAAGACAGCTGTTTTCTAGGCATTCAGGCCATTCCATGACTAGTGCGCCTCCACGATTTGCGAGCCAGAGATTTGATACACCTATCTACTCCGCACCGGGTCAGAGTTTCAGAGCTTCTAGTTCTCATTACATGCGTCACTCGGGCCGGGCAAGACCACCCCTTCCATGATGTTCTCAGTACGGGAAGCTACATTGGGTTCGGTGCCGATTAGGTTCAGATGCTTGTTGTGACTGTGGTCAGCCAGTCCATATGGAGCGTGATTGCCCCTCGAGAGGTAGTAGAGGTACGGTTCAGGCTATCGGGTCAGCAGCTGGATCTTCATCATCTATACACCCTTTGGGGAAAGGCTATCAAACACCAGTCAACCGTGGTAGAGGTAGAGGAGGAGCGCCCGGTTCTAGTAGTCCTCAGTACCGTATTTATGCTCTGGTGGGGCGACAGGATCTTGAGTCCTCCCCTGATGTTGTCACAGGTATATTATCAGTATTTTCTCATGATATATATGCATTGATTGACCCAGGCTCCACATTGTCATATGTTACTCCCTCTATTGCTGGTCGATTTGGGGTAAAACCGCAGTCAATCAAACCTTTTGAGGTATCTACACCCGTTGGTGAACCGATGATAGCTAATCGAGTTTATAGAAATTATGTAGTTGTGATTTGTGAACATCATACTTTGGCTGATTTACATGAGTTGAAAATGGTGAATTTTGATATTATCATGGGCATGGATTGGTTGGCTTCTTGGTATGCCAACATTGATTGTAGAACAAAATGGTTCGCTTTCAGTTTCCGGGAGAACCAACTTTGTAATGGAAGGGAAATACAGCATCTCCGAGAGGTAGGTTTATTTCCTATCTCAAGGCAAGGAAGATGATTACTAAAGGTTGTATTTATCATTTAGTCCAGGTTCAAGATATAGAAGCCAAATCGCCGACTCTTCAGTCTGTCCCCGTAGCGAAGGAATTTTTGGATGGATTCCCGGATGAGCTTCCAGTCCTTCTCCCAGAGCGAGAGATTGATTTTGCTATTGATGTGCTATCGGATACTAAACCCATATCTATTCCTCCTTATAGGATGGCTCCGGCAGCGTTGAAGGAACAATTGAAGGACTTGATTGAGAAGGGTTTTATTAGGCCTAGTTCATCCCCGTGGGGAGCACCCGTGTTGTTTGTAAGAAATAAAGATGGCCCTTTGCGAATGTGTATTTATTACAGACAATTGAATAAAGTGACGATCAAGAATAAATATTCGCTTCCAAGGATTGATGATTTATTTGATCAATTTCAGGGTGCCAAATGGTTTTCAAAGATAGACTTGAGATCCGAGTATCATCAGGTGAGAGTCAGGGAGGAAGATATTCCTAAGACGACCTTCAGAACCAAATATAGTCATTTTGAGTTCCGAGTAATGACGTTTGGGCTAATTAATGCACCGACAGTATTTATGAATTGGATGAACACTATGTTCAGGCCTTTCTTAGACTTGTTTGTGAGTGTGCTTATTGACGATATCTTGGTATATTATCAGTCCGAGGCAGAACATGCAGAGCATTTATTTATTGTCCTTAGAGTTCTTCAGACTCGGGACCTATTTGCAAATTTTTCAAAGTATGAGTTTTGGTTGAGTTCGGTGGCCTTTTAGGGGCATATTATTTCAGCTGATGGCATTTGGGTAGATACCCAGAAGATAGAGGCCGTGAAGACTTGGCCGAGACCTACAACACCTACGGAGCTTCGTAGTTTTCTAGGCTTGGTAGGTTACTACAGAAGATTTGTAGAAGGCTTTTGTTCTATTTCTGCACCATTGACAAAACTGACTCAGAAGGTAGCTAAATTTCAATGGCTGATGCTTATGTATGCAGATTTCAAGAGTTAATGAATAGATTCACTTCTGCCCCAATCCTGACAGTTCCAAAAGGAGCGGAAGGCTATGTTGTCTATTGTGATGCTTCAAGGGTTGGGTTAGGATGTGTGTTGATGCAACATGGTAAGGTGATTGCTTATGCTTCAAGGCAGTTGCAAAAACATGGGAAAAACTATCCAACCCACGATCTTGAGTTAGCTGCGGTGATTCATGCATTGAAGACATGGAGACATTATTTTTATGGTGTCCATTTTGATATTTATACGGATCACAAGAGCCTTCAGTATATTTTCAAGCAGAAAGAATTGAATTTAAGGCAAAGGCGATGGTTGGAGCTATTAAAAGACTATGATATTAGCATTCTATATCACGCAGGGAAGGCGAACGTTGTGGCTGATGCTCTTAGCTGTAGATCTATGGGAAGTTTATGTGATGTCTAGCCGGAGAAAAGAGAGTTAGCTCGTGAGCTCCAGCAATTAGCTAGCCTAGGAGTTTGGGTAATGGACTTGGGCAATATGGGAGTTACCATTCAGAATTCGACTGTCTCGTTGCTAGTGGTTGAAGTGAAAGAGCGTCAGTACGAGGATCCCATACTAGTTCATTACAGAAATACACTTCCTCAGAAGAAAAAGTCATCTTTTGAGATTTCTGAAGATGGAGTTCTCTAATGTCGAGGCAGGTTATGTGTTCCCGATGTTGCAGGATTACGTTATCAGATTTTGAAAGAAGCCCATTATTCCCATTATTTTGTTCATCTCGGAGCAACAAAAATGTACCATGATCTTAAATCCATATATTGGTGGAATGGAATGAAGAAAGACATAACGGAATTCGTGGATCAATGTCCTAACTGCCAGCGGGTGAAGATTGAGCATCAAAAGCCCGACAGATTGTTGCAAGCTTTGAAAATTCCGACTTGGAAATGGGAAGTGATTAATATGGACTTTATCGCAGGCTTACCTCGTTCTAAGCATAAATATGATTCTATATGAGTAATTGTGGATAGACTTCCGAAGTCAGCTCATTTCCTACCAGTCAGAACTACATACGCAGCTGAAGATTATGCAAAGCTTTATGTTAGAGGGATAGTATGACTGTATGGTGTCCCAGTATCTATTATTTCCGATAGAGGGACACAGTTTACAGCCAACTTCTAGAAATCTTTTCAAGAAGGTTTGGGGACTTAGGTGAGCCTTAGTACAACATTTCATCCGCAGACTGATGGGCAAGCTGAGCGTACCATCCAGACTCTCAATGATATGCTACAGGCTTGTGTGTTGGATTTTGGAGGTAGTTGGGATGATCACTCACTGCTTATCGAGTTTGCTTATAACAAAAATTATCATGCCAGTATCGAAATGGCCCTGTATGAAGCTTTATATGGGCTCAAGTGCAGATCGCCAATTGGGTGGTTCGAAGTGGGAGAAACTAAACTAATAGGGCCAGACTTGATCCAACAAGCCATAGAAAGGTCAAGCTTATATAGAATCGATTATTAACAGCTCAGAGTCGTCAGAAATCCTATGTAGATAATCGTCGACGAGACTTGGAGTTCTGTCACGACCCAACCGGAGGGCCATTACGGGCACCAGAAACTAGCTCACCGAGCACCCTCATCATACCTTCCCAACCATAACTAGGTGAGCCATATGGCTAACTCGCAATTCCTATACATCAATAATACAAAGTTCATCGAGCAAAGGCACTTTTATATCAACATCATGAACTGTGCCCATATACATATACACAAGCCGACAAGGCTAACAAAATGATATAAAAATAGGAGTCGACAAGGCTAGGAGACATCTAGCTATACACAACTGTCTATGAGCCTCTAGAAAGAGTATATAACATCATAAAGACGGGACAGGACCCCGCCATGTCCATATATGTACACAAAAGAATAGTACTAGCAGCTGCAGCTCTGAATCAAATGGCGTTCCTCTAAGCAGTCTCTGAATAAGCAGCCTAAGGGTCGAGTCTGTCTCCCTGTCCACCTGCGGGCATGAACGCAGCGTCCACAAATAAAAGGACGTCAGTACGAACAATGTACTGAGTATGTAACGCATAAGTAGTAATATAATAAAACACAAAGGATAACACAATATAGAAAAGCCATTTATACCTCTTGAGACATTCATCACACTTACTTAGCCTTTTTCTAATGAAGACCTTGCATATATATATATATATATATATATATATATATATATATATATATATATATATATATCGTAGTACCATACCCGACCATGTGGGTTCAGTGTCATACATACTCGGCCATAACAAGGCTCGGTGTTAGCCATACCCAACTGTAGTGGTGTGGTCACAGTAGATATCATACCCGGCCACATAAGCTCAGTGTTACAAATTGCCATACATATACATACACATAGGAGTACATAAGTATGATCAACATCATCATCATCACTACATCTTTCCTTAGAGGGTCAACTATTGTAGGATGAGATCAACAATATCACGAGAGTATCAAGACTTATGAGCTTTAGAATTTCTAGAAATGGAGGATTCATGGGAGACATGGTGAGTTTCATGAATAGGTGTACAACAATGGAATCATGCCTTGAGAAGGAAGGGTTAGCCTTATATACCTTTATGTCTTCTTAGCTACTTAACGTTCTCCTCCGAAGCCCGTAGGATCTACATTTAAGAGGGTTCATAGCAAGGTTAGGTCTCAAAGACACTCGCAAGCCAAAACTAGTATAATTCGTAAGTTAGCGAAAATTGGACAGCATTTCCCTATTTCATCTACTTCTACCCAAATTCCAAAAAAACTCCCAAATAACAATGTCATCAACAACAATACCATAATTAAGAGACTTCATTCAAGTTAGGCTTGATTCAATCCCCAAGACTCCTTTTCAAGATTACTCATAATAATAACTACAACATAACACCATATATACTTACATACAATACTTCCTCAACATCATTAGTACCACCCACAACAAGATTATACTCATAACATGCCAAGAATCATAATTCAAGTTAACTTATAACTCATAATATCCTCAAGTTCATACTTGGACTCTCTTTTCACTTTTCTTCCTTCAACCACATGATATAACAATCAAACAACCTTAAGTATATGCAAAAGATGCAAAAACTTACCTTAATCCCATAAGAGCAATTCTTGGATCAACTCACTCCACTAAGGTGAAGTCTCCAACATCAACACCAAAGGAAATCTTGAGTTCCACAAACCCTAGTAAGCTTTTTAGCACTTGAATCTCTTGATTCTCTTGGATTTAACTTGGATTAGTGTATGGACTTAAAGAGAGGGTTTTGGAGAGTTATAGAATCTTATTTGGGGAAATAATGTGTCCAAATGAGGCAGCACGAAATATATAAAGCGTCACTTAAAAACCCGTTGGGCATTTTAACGCCCACTTTGACGTACCGTCAAAATTCCTACGGTCCATCAAAAGGGACCGTTAAACTGCCCAGCCAAGCAGGCCTCACTGTGACTATTTTACGGTGGAGCTCCACCATTTGACGGGCTGTCAAATGCCCTACGGTCCGTCAAATTGTCCCCTTTCCGACAAGTTGCTCCCTTCGATTCGTTTGATTTCCAATTCTTATAGAACCATCTTGGCATTTGTGTAACACTTCATTAACCATCTAAGGATCCCTATAGCTCCTCCTCAATTCATTACTAAACAAAGTATATCTCAATTGTTGTGAAATCTTCCCAAACATGACTTACATTCTACTTCCTTCGACGAACTTAATTCCACCGATTCATGTGACTTCAAAATCTTATGGTGCGCTTAAAGTTATCAAATACTATCCTTAATCTCATAAGGAATTCATGTCCACTTTGGGCTTGCATTAGTCTACTCATAATGCAACAACCCAAAATTTCCGAGATGTAACATTCCCCCCCCTTTAGGAACATTCATCCTCGAATGTTAGACTCTTAAGGATTCTACAAAAATTTTGCCAGAGTTTCTCCTGTAATATGACACTATCATCCTGTCACAACAACCCAAAATATATTGCCTCAAAGGGCCTACAACAACAACTACAACAACAATGGCCACACACGACTAAGGAGTCATTGAAAGAAAGCATTACATACCTGAGGACAATGACGTCTCTGCCTGAGTCTCCCCTGGGGGTGGAAATAAACGTGGATACCTGAACTCTATGTCTTTCTCAGCTTCCCAGGTCATTTCCTCTCTATTATTTTTTCTCCATAAGACTTTAACTGAAACTACATCTTTGGTTCTGAGTCTACGAACTTTCCTATCTAGAATGGCAATGGGAACTTCTTTGTAGGATAATTTCTCAGTGACTTGGACATCATCTACAGGTACAATTCTGGAAGGATCTTCAATGCACTTACGAAACATCGATACATGAAAAACCGGATGGGTTGACTCCAAATTCGAAGGTAGATCTAATTCATAAACCACTTGGCCCACCTTGCGTACAATCCCATGAGGCCCAATATATCGAGGACTAAGCTTGCCATTTTGCCAAATCTCATGACGCCCTTCATTGGCGACACTTTCAAGAATACCCAGTCCTTTACTTGAAACTCTAAATCTCGTCGACGATTATCTGCGTAAGATTTCTGACAACTCTGAGCTGTTAATAATTGATCCTATATAAGCTTGACCTTCTCTATGGCTTGCTGGATCAAGTCTGGCCCTATTAGTTTAGTTTCTCCCACTTCGAACCACCCAATTGGTGATCTACCCATGCGCCCATATAAAGCCTCATACGGGGCCATTTGGATGCTGGAATGATAACTGTTGTTATAAGCAAACTCAATAAACGGTAAGTGATCATCCCAACTACCCCTAAAATCCAACACACATGCCCGTAGCATATCCTCGAGAGTCTGGATGGTACGCTCAGCTTACCCATTAGTCTGTGGATGAAATGCTGTACTAAGATTCATTTGAGTCCCCAATCCCTCTTGAAAAGATTTCCAGAAGTTGGCTGTAAACTGTGTCCCTCTATCGAAGATAATAGATACTGGGACACCATGGAGTCGTACTAATGCTTTGACATAAAGCTTTGCATAATCTTTAGCTACGTATGTAGTTTTGACTGGCAGGAAATGAGCTGACTTCATATGTCTATCCATAATTACCCCTATAGAATCATACTTACATTGAGAACGACGTAAGCCTGCGATGAAGTCTATATTAATCACTTCCCATTTCTAATTCAAAATTTTCGTAGCTTGCAACAATCCGCTGGGGTTTTGGTGCTCAATCTTGACCTACTGGCAGTTAGGACAATGAACCACAAATTCCGCTATGTCTTTCTTCATTCCATTCCACCAATATATAGATTTAAGATCATGGTACATTTTCATTGCTCCGGGATGAACAGAATAACAGAAACAATGGGCTTCTTTCAAAATCTGATGATGTAATCCTGTAACATCGGGAACGCACAACCTGCCTCGACATCGGAGAACTCCATCTCCAGAAATCTCAAAGGATGACTTTTTCTTTTGAGGAAGTGTATTTCTGTAATGAACTAGCATGGAATCCTCATACTGGCGCTCTTTCACCTCAACTACTAGCAACGAAATAGCTGAATTTTCAATGGTAGCTCCCATATTGCCCGAGTCCATTACCCGAACTCCTAGGCCAGCTAACTGCTGGAGCTCACGAGCTAACTCTCATTTCTCTGGCCGAACATCACATAAACTTCTCATAGATCTACGGCTAAGAGCATCATCCACAACGTTCGCCTTCCTGGGATGATATAGGATGTCAACATCATAATCTTTCAACTCCAACCATTGCCTTTGCTGTAAATTCAACTCTTTTTGCTTAAAAATATACTGGAGGCTCTTGTGATCTGTATAAATATCAACATGAACACCATACAAATAATGTCTCCACATCTTCAATGCATAAATCACCGCGGCTAACTCAAGATCATGGGTTGGATAGTTTTTCTCATGTTTCCATAATTGCCTTGAAGCATACGCAATCACCTTACCATGTTGCATCAACACACATCCTAACCCAACTCCTGAAGCATTACAATAGACAACATAGCCTTCCGATCCTTCTAGGAGTGTCAGGACAGGGGCCGAAGTTAATCTATTCTTTAACTCCTGAAAATTGCGTTCACAAGCATCCGTCCATTGAAATTTAGCTGATTTCTGAGTCAGCTTTGTTAGTGGTGCAGAAATTGAAGAAAACAATTCCACAAATCTATTATAATTACCTGTCAAGCCCAGAAAACTACGAACCTGTGTAGGTGTTATAGGTCTCGGACAAGTCTTCACAGCTTCAATCTTCTGAGTATCCACTCGAATACCATAAGCTGAAATAACTTGCCCCAAATAGGTCACCGGATTCAACCAAAACTCACACTTTAAAATTTTTGCAAATAGCTCCCGAGCCTAAAGAACTCTAAGGACAGTACGTAAATGGTCGGCATGTTCTGCCTCGGACCGAGAATATACCAGAATATCGTCAATGAACACAATCACAAACAAGTCTAGAAAAGGCCTGAACACATTGTTCATCAAATCCATAAATACTGCCGGTGCATTAGTTAGCCCAAACGACATTACCCGGAACTCGAAATGTCCATATCTGGTTCTGAAGGCCGTCTTATGGATATCTTCCTCCCTGACTCTCACTTGATGATACCCCGATCTCAAGTCTATCTTTGAAAATCATTTAGCACCCTGCAATTGATCAAATAAGTCAATAATCCTTGGAAGTGGATATTTATTCTTGATCGTCCCCTTATTCAGCTGTCTGTAATCAATACACATTCACAAGGAGCCATTTTTCTTTCTTACAAACAACACGGGTGCTCCCCACGAAGATGAACTAGGCCTAATAAATCCTTTCTCAAGCAAGTCCTTCAACTATTCCTTCAACTCTTTCAACTCTGCGGGAGCCATCCTATAAGGAGGACTAAATATGGGTTTAGTATTCGGTAGCACATCAATAGAAAAATCAATCAGCATTCCATCAATATACTAATGAACCACAATATCCCATAGTCTATAGGAAGCCAACTGTACAGATTTGACGTCTGAAGCATGCATTAAGTGAAGTGTCCTCAGCATTCCATCAATAAAGCTTTGAGGGGTCCTCGTCCGGCTTTGACCCGAAGAATTTCAGAGGGTTCAAGCTAATAAAATCACTGGCTCTAGCACTCACAACCCTACCACCATGAACCGTACCATGCCGCTGGGCCTGAGCGGCGATTAACTGAGTCAACAAATGAATAGCCTCTTTCATCTCTTGGCCCAAAGCATTTGGTGGGGGAACTAGGGGTGCTGGAGCTGGGCCTGAGTTTGGACAAAATTTATGGAGACTGCCTCTTTCAGCTGGCCTACTTAGGTGTTGGTTACCCCTAACCTTGATCATAAGTTTAACGATCCATCATTGTAAGTTACATCCTTGGAAGTATTTGTAGTGGTTTCAGCAAAGGCTTAAGGCTCGGTACAGATCAGCTAGGATAATTGGGATTAGGTCGAAGTATTTGGTTTCTTCTTATTGGGTTATGCCATAGAAGATGGCATGAGTGACTAAAATGACTCGGGTGTCTGTGGTTAGTGAAAAATATTTGGGAAAGATTATTGTTCCCAAAAATCTAATGGCAAAGGCTAAGGGTCGGGTGGCTAACCATTCGGCGTAGGTTTTGAACTCTTTCGGATGTTCCACAAATCCACTTGGTTTCCCGAACCTTTTGTGCAACTCTTTAAGGGGTGCGGTTGGACCGTGGGCCTAGTTAGCATGATATAAGGAAATCATTTTGCAAATTTGAGAGTTGTGGGATTTTCTGGGATTAAGATATTTTGGTCTGGTTTCTTTCTTCTTTTTAATCCCGAACCTACACTAGTCAAAACATCCTTAAACTCCTCCAAGGAAGGGGCCATCTGTACATCACTCCCGAAGTGAAAGACCATCCTATCCCGAACCTAAACCTGGTAATTAACCCTATCAACTCGTTGCAACCCATCATTGTCATAATAGATATCAAATTTCCTAAATGACATGAAATACCCTTCTTTTTCTCTTAAGACATTTGGACCCACCAAATATGTAGTAAGTCCGGTGTAGTAAGAACCATATCGAATTCCAAATTCACCGACATCTACAAAACAAAAGCTAAGGTTAATTCCCCCTCCCTCCCACCCTCCCAATAGGAAATAGTTTAACTCATAGGCACATTACATATTTTCAAGTAGCACATAATTCGAGATGCGGTGTTTTTCAGGTCATAGATCGTACTTGACCCGAGGCGTGGGTACGCCTATATACTCCTTCTTATTGCCTGAGCCTTGGTTACATGTCCAGAGGGGCGTGGACACGCTTCTTCGAGGAGCTGACTGAAGATAGGTTTCAGTGGATGTTTTCTGACTTCATATTCGAGATCGTGGTGGTTCGGGGCAAGAATTGTCCCTTTGTGTCATTAGGAAGGGTTTAAGGAATCCGTCCTTATTATACATCTCGGGTTTTAAGGTAGTTTGCTGGAGACAAGTGATACCTCAGGTAGAAAATCCTGAGCAGTTCATCATTTAGCATACAGAGCAGAAGATCAAGAACGCCGGGGTGATCCTCAGAGAATGGAACGGTCGCGTGAGTTGGGGTCCAGATACATTAGCTCCAGACAGGTTCAAAGCAAGGTGTGACCCAGGGTATCATGAATGTCTACAGGGACACTTAGTCCGTGCATCCATTCCAAGGCCCACACTTCCTCACTATGCCCAAGAAGAAGGGCGTCTGAAGGAATGTTTAGAAAGGACAGATGAACACTTAGCCAAGATTTTAGAAGAGATAGATCCGATAATAATCAGGACGAAGATGTAACAAGAACGACTTTGGATTCAGACCACCCTTCGGAGGGTCAAGAAGGCTAAGACAAGCCAGGCCTCGACATCAACCGCTAAAGGAGAACCCTGCTGATTTATTACTTTATATCAAGCCCCATGTCGGCTTCATCATCTTTGTAATCCCTTCGAGGAAGATATTTTTATTATTATTTGTTAACTAATGATGATTTTTCGAGGCAATGGTTCATCTTCACAAATGGCACTTGCATGTTTCAAGCGATTAAGAGATCCTTAACTCAAAAAGGCTTTGGGAACGTGAATAGTATAAATATCTACAAATTACATGAATGCTTGCTACGTGCTTCACATGCCTATTTGCTATATGTGTTATCATATATTAAGGTCTGAAGACATTTGATCTGATAATCTAAACTACATACCAAAAGAAAACTTACCCAAATTCATCTCCATAAAATGTTGACTTACAATGGAAAACCAAGCAGAACAAGAAACGCGAACTCTGGGAGAGACAACTGAGATGCTGAGAGACAAGGTACTACAAATAGAGAAGCACCTCCAAGAAATAAGGAGGAAAATTGAGGAAGTAGACAGATTGCTAGAGATGGTTGGGAACCCGCCAGAGGGCATACCCCAAGAACAATACTAAGGAAATGTCCCAGAAGAAGTAAGGGATTTAGTGCTGAACTATATACTTTTAGAGAGGAGAACGATGCCTAGAGAGGGGACGCCGGAAGGAATTAATGACGACCAAGGATCTAGATCAAACCCATGGGTGACGAAATCAGACCCGCAAGAGGAGTTGGAGCCTCGACAGGAAGCCTCCGAACCCGTCGAGGAAGAAGAAGAGCCCCAGGATATGGAGGAGGAGGAATTAGAGCCCGTTAATATAGAGGCTGAGGGAGAGGAAGAACCATTTGAGATGTTTCCTGAGTTTGCATAAGAAGAGAATGAGGAATCTGACTACTATGCCCCAACAAACGAGGGATCTGGCTTCTATGCACCTTCGCCTCTGCTGGTACCTACAACCTCTACTATGGTGTCAGAGAATTTTGGAAGGAGAGACCCTTGCGAACTCGCCTGGTGGGGGATAGCTTTTAAAGCCCATTCCTCCTCATTCAGAGTAGCTCCATGGCCTGTCACCTGTAAGGAGGTATACGAAAAGATGGTTGCCACAGGAGTATCTTGCACCACTTGCGCTAGGTTACCATCACTCGAGTTGGTGTACGCATACAAAAGATGCCTGTTTTACCGCAACTAGGCAGGTCATACCTTGAATGAGTGTCAGGGGTTAAGGAGAAGAATTTGTAGCTTGATTGATGATTGGATCATTGGGACTTTGTGGGGCCCACATACCTTACTAGTACATGACCCTATTATCCCTGGAGAAGGGGTCACCGCTAGTACTCAGATCTGGCGATATGATTTCACAATCTTTGAGGTATCATACGTCAGAATCTTTTCGACTTTAGCTACTTTGAGAAGGATTAGACCCGTGGAACCTGCCCACAAGCCCGCACCACTAGGGCCCAACAAAAATAAGTTTTGCTTGTGTCATACAGGAGCTATGGGGCACGACATAGAAGAGTGCCATGAATTCAAACTTGAACTCGAGCATAAGATCAGTACAGGAGAGATCTTGGTTATCCTGCCACCACAGTATTGAGACGAAAGGAAAATGAGGGAGCGGGTTAGTAAGGACAGCGACTCGCGGAACTATATTTTTGCATAGATATTAGGTGTCCACATATTTTGAACATAAAAAGTTACCCCCTCCCCCATAAATATTGTAAGGAACCGCGCCGACCTGACGTCCCTATGGAGGGATACGCAGGAAGCCCTAGCCGGGCCTCGTCTGGGGATGTCTTTAGCAAGGTTTAGCCTAAAGGATATTCAGAGAGCATATATATCCTACTTTTGTAAAATGAAATACGATAAGGTCTGATTTCCCCTGGTGGGATACGTAGGCAGTCTACGTAAGACTCGTCCCTACATAATATAAATTATAATTCCCCCTATTTGTTTAATTTCTGTAACAGGGAAGGGTTTGCCAAAGTAAATAAACCATAAAGCCCATTAAACCAAGCTCTACCCAAACATCAAAGGCCCATAAACATCCGAACCTTTAGAACAAAGGATCAAAAGTATTCAAGCTTGATATATGACTTTATGTGTTGTGTGTGCTTTAAATAACAATATGTGATATTTTACCTTTATATTTTGTGATAAGTAACTAGCTTTGTCTACTGTTGAATTATTCTTATCTTATAGAATAAGGCCGATTAGCGTAGTACTGAAAATTGGCATACTTCACAAGATCCAAAGCCGCATTAGCATCCCTCGCAGATAAAGGAAAAGGGAAGATGACTGGTACACCCGATAATAGAAATGAGCTCCCCAATGCCCGATCACTTTCCCATATACCCACCAAGAACCATCCCACCTCCACTAAGCTCCACTAACCCAAACCATGTCGGTCCTTCCTACCGCACTCCTCCACCAACAAAATACACTCAAATCCCAGGAACCACTCACTTAGTCCCTTCTTACCAGGTTTCTTAGCCGGTTTTCATTAATCTAGCAAGCCAAGTATATGCTTCAGCTCCACCAACTGGACAGACCACCACTGCCCCGCTTAACCATACCACCAACCAAGTGTCATTCTTCACTCCCAACATCCCCAGTGAATTCTCCCCAGGGCATAAAGAGGTAGGTCATTATGAAGAAATGGAAAAGGCTTGGAGGGCTGAACAAGATAAGCGTGAAAGGGATATGGAAAAGAAGATGGAGGAATTATTGGAGAAATCCAATAGGTCCGCAAGCAAGGCCACAGGTATAAGATACGATGACCTGTGCATGCATCCAGATTTTGACTTGCCAGAAGGATTCAAAAGCCCAAAATTTGAGATGTTCAGCGGGACAGGGAATCCTAAGGCACACCTCCAATCCTACTGTGACCAATTGGTTGGAGTAAAGAAATATGAACCTCTAATTATGCAACTATCCAGTCGTAGTCTGACCGGAGAAGCCGCTGAGTGGATCACAACTCAAGATATGCGTCAATGGCACACCTGGGAGGACATAGCAGAATCCTTCATTGAAAGATTTTGCTTTAATGTCGAAACAGTACCTGACCGCTATTACCTTGAAAAAGTCAAGCAGAAATCAACAAAAAACTACAGGGAGTTTGCCAGCAGGTGGAGGGTCGAGACAGCCTGTGTGCTGCCACGGATGTGTGGGGGAGAGCTAGTCTCTGTGTTCATTAGATCCCAAGAGCCTGATTTCTACGACAGAATGTTGTCCATGGCTGGGAGACCGTTTGCTGAGTTGGTCAAAATAGGAGAGGCCATAGAAGATAGTCTCAAATCTGGGAAAATAGTTATCGTCTTCAATAAGGAATCTGGACAAGCTACTGCAGGAATCTTCAACAAGAAGAAAGAGGACGTGGCAAGCATATCCCACATTCCGAACCTAAGCCCAAAAGAACCACACTCCTCCCACATAACTGCACCCCTCATAAATTATCAAACACCTGTGTATTACGCACAACCAAACTTTACCACAACTCTGTACCAACTTACATGGCTCAGCCTAATGTCCGTGTGTTTGCTCCCACTTACCCAATACCACCTCAAAAGAATTACTGCCCACTACCGAATAACCCACCACAAGCATATCAACCACCTTAAAATTATCAAAATCAACCACCACCCCCAGCATGCAATGCTCCACATCCTGCTTTTGAGAAAAGGGCAGTAAGAGAATTCACAACACCTCTCAAGCCTAGGGCTCGGCTTTTCAAAAGACTATTGGCTGCAGGCTTGATCCAGAAGGTCCCCCCAAAGCCAGCGCAGCCGGGGAACAGATTTTACAAGGTTAATCAGACTTGTGCCTATCATTCAGGAGGAAATCAACACAACACAAAAGATTACATAAATCTCTAGCACAAAATCCAAGATCTGATCGACAAAAGGGAAATCATTTTGAAGCCGCAGCTCCTGATGTGAACACAAACTCGTTGCCTAACCAATGGAACAACGGAGTCCACATGATTGAGAGGAATGAAGACTAGGAAGCCTGCAGAGCATTGGTCCCCAAAGTAGCTGAATCCCTGGAACAAACAGAGTCTTCCCTCACCAAAAGGAATATAAAGGGAACTTCGTGCCAAACTGGCAAGGACCATATATGGTTACGAAAGTACTCTCAGGAGGAGTCGTAGTCCTAGCCGAAATAGACGGACAAAAGTGGCCTAAATCCATCAATGCAGACGCGCTCAAGAGATACAACATTTATGATTCCATTTTCTTGTAATCGCATTATTATTTCCTTCTAATTGTACCTTTTGGTTGTAATTGTACTCTATAATAGAATAGGAGAAAACAAATCATCTATGTAATGAATTACGCAATGACCTGACTTCCTCATAGTGGGATACGTAGGCAGTGCATACCAGAACCGATCGCTTTATTAGTAAAACCAAAACTCAATTACTTTATTCCAAAGTACGTTCGTCCTGAATTCCTACTGCGACAGGATACATAGGCGCTCTCGAGCTCGGTCGTCATAAAAGAAAAACCAAGAAACCCTTAGGAAACCACAGAGACAATAAGGCAAGAAGAATCAACAAGATCATGCTCGCAACGATCAGCACAAGAATCAGATAGCATCAACCCTACACTGGAGCAGAATTTTTGAGGTTCAGAAACAATCAACAAGGAAAGAGACAAAGTAAAGAAATACACTGGGTCCCTAAAAAATTCTGGCATGACAAGAAAAGAGTCGATCAGAGCAAGACCCGAAACTGGGGCAGAATTTTTGAGAAAGATCTCAAAAATTCTACCGGTTTAGAACTCAACAATTGCATCTCCAGGAGAATTGGAAAATCACGTTCGAAGAAAACACACATCGTGACACAAAACGAAATAAAACATTTCTAAAAAGGAAAACCACGCGCATTTTACAAACTTCACTTCAAACTTTAAAATTAGTATAAGTACGTCCCAAAAACATCTCTCGAAATACCGAGCCCAAGAGGGTTCAAAGGAGCATCAAGAGGAGACACCAGACGAGGAGGCAACAACGCTAATCGACTTCTTAGGAAACTCACAATTTTTTTATGGATACAGGTTTTTATTTTACAGGACAGCAGGCACACTACCAACTGCTTTACTCACAACAAAGGCAGTGGAGAGAGACCAAAAGGTCACAGCAACAATGGGTAACAAAGCACATTTGGCCGCAGGGGTCATGAAGCAAATAAGCGTAAAGACAAGTTTGACCAAAAGGGTCACACAAAGAGAGAACAACAAAGAATATCGGACCAAGACGGTCACAATTAATGAGCATAAAGATATATACGAACAAAAGGGTCATGACAAGAACTAAAGGGCATATCCGGCCACAAGGGTCAACAGCCAATACAATGGACGAAAGAAAGATTATTCAGTCATAAGGGCCATATTTGTCATGTACATGCCAAGAGGGCCATTCATTTATTTTTTGCAAAGATGGCCATTCATATCAAACTGCCGAGAAAGCCATTCATACAAACTGACAAGAGGGTCATTCATTCAAGTAAGCCCAAAGGACCATTCATATAAACTGCCGAGAAAGCCCATTCATACAAACTGCTAAGAGGGCCATTCATATTAAACAACCGAGAGGGCCATTCATTCAGATCGCCGAGAGGGCCATTCATACAAACAACCAAGAGGGTCATTCACCTAAAATTCCGCGAAGAATATCTGCATATTGTCAAACCCAGGGAAAAAGCACACAGACACCAGAAAGAAGCCAGCTTGCTGAACCAAATCCAGACAAATTGCGGAGCAAACGTGGAACTTTTTCTTATGAAGCCAGTCAAAATAAGGTGCCCATGAGAGTCAAGCTATCCAGCTAGGATTTAGAAGCCATCCGATCTCAGACTCAGCCACAATTTGTCTTGTTTTTATTTTTTTCTAAAAACCACAACCGATCGAACACACACTGGGGAATCTAAAAGTATTCCTGGATAAGGGACATACTCTTCTCCAGTGAGTCGAACTACATGTGACCTGATTCCCAAAGACTAGGGACATGTAGGCGAACTCAAGATCAGAGGGTCGGTCACATTCTAACAGTCGTCCGGAAGAACCTAAGTCACAACACTGAGGGTCTCAGGACTTTCCTTCCAAGACACTCAAAAAGTTTTTAGTTGAGTCGAACTACAAGCGACCTGAATTCTCATATAACCTGAGATATGTAGGAAACCTAGACACCAGGGTCCGACCACGTATGTGAAAATTACAAACGATGAAATGAGCTGGTCGGTCAAAAAATTAGGGTTAGTCAAATTTCGTTGCTCATGGATGGTTCCGCCATCCCCGAACACCGAAGGGGCAGTTGTTGACACCTAATTTTTGACCTCCTGTAATTATTTTAATTACTGAGAGTCCTTGTAAAGTAAATAAAATGAGGTATGCACCTTAAAGGGTTCAAATGATTTTTATTGGTTATTCAGACCAATATTTTACTCCTTTAAATTGGTGAAAGGTTTTCATGGAATCACAAATCTATTTAGAAATTAATTGGCACGTTATGACATTTATGAGATGCTTGTTAGATTTAATCAAACAAAAAAGGGCATTTTGTTTTAAAATGATAATCATTATTTAATTGTTAAATTGTCAAAATCAAAATTATCAAATACATTATTCCCTTTAATACATGGAATTTGAGTAATTTAAATAATTAACCATTTCATCTTTAATATTTAATTTTGCATAATTGTGTAATTTGTCAAATAATTAATTATAATTATCTATAAATGTTTTAATTAGTCAATTAAGTGGTCCTTATTGCAAATTGATGTTTAATTTTTTTTTTTTTTTGTTATTGCCAAATCGACCAATTCATGGTTTAAGGAAATTGGGGTCATTTTTGTTAAATTAGCCTTTTAATGGCCTTGATTGAAATAACTAAATTCATTGGCTTAAATTAATAAAGGTCATTAATGCAATTTAATTTTTAAACCTGCTAATTAGGGTAAATATGGCCATAATTGAAATAACCGGCTAGATTAAAATCAATTAAGGCCAAATTTGTCCATAATTGAAATAATTGGTTGGGTCAGAATCCATTAGGGCCATATTCGCAATTTTAAGCCCATTAACACAACTGGCCATTTTAAAACAATTATTTTAATAGGTTAAGCATGTCCAAATTTTATCTATAATTAAAATATCACCAATTTTAATCTTTATCTAATTATCAAAGTATCTTTATATATACTAGGTATACATATACATGTATACACTAGGTATACATATATATGTATACCAAAGGGCCAACCTTTTAAATTTTTTTTAAAAATATGGACCGAGTCCAGCCCAAATGGGCATGACCCGACTCGGTCTCATTTAGATAAGGGGAATACACCTCCCTTTCATTTTATTTTCATGCCAAACACCCTTTTCCGCCCTTCCTTTTCTCTCTCTTCCTCTTCCGTGAAACCCTAGCGCCACCTTGTGTTTCTCTCTGCTCTCTGCTCTAAAAATGGCAAAAAATCAGGGTTTAGCAGAGAAATGCAGTTTAGTAGGGTTTAACCAATGAAAATATAATCCCAAACACGGTAATAAATCGTCCCTTTGCTTTATTTTTCTTTATCATTCTGTGATTTACATGCTTTGTTGTTGTGCCTTGGTTGATTTTCATTGGTTAGGGTTGAAGGGTTTGGATGGAGCCACATGAGGGTCAAATCTAGCCGTTCATTGATTTGATGAGTCGTTTGAGCCGTAGATTCGCTTTCAAAGTTCATTTTTAGGGGAAACGTGTTTGTCCCACATCGATGTTTTCAAAGGTTGAACAATTTTTTGGGGTTCTATCAACCCTCTGACAAAAATAAGTTTGGAGTTTTGAAAAAATGAATTTCCATAGATCGAAAATCGGAATAGAAACTTTGAATTTCAGGCCTCTTAAGTATAAAAATTTTAAGACTTCAACCTAGTTTGGGTTCTTTTGAGTTCTAAAAATTTGTTTTCTCTTTGTTTTCTAGTCTGTGTGGGTGAGTGTGGTTTTGGAAGCATAAGGGCTTTCAAATTCGATTTTTGACCAAGGCTACACTTTTAAAAGGTAACATTTTTTCCTTCTCACTTATTTTTGTCATTTTCTCAGAAATTGTATTATGAGATAATAGCCTTTTTTTGTGATTAGTTTGTGGTTGGACTACTTTAGTTCAATTAAGTGATAATTTGCTATTTAGATAATGATTATGGTTCATTAGATTGTTTGGAAATGGAGATTGCTTCCTTGTTTTAAAGGTATATGCTTAACTATAATAACTAATGGCTAATATAGATTGAGTGTATGAGTTTCAAATAATGTATTGATGTCGTTTCTATAGATATGGTTGAAACAGATTTTGTGTACTCTATTGGATGTTAGGTTTCCTGTTTTGGCTGCTCAATACTTAAACATGACAAGAATGTGATTAGATGAGTCATGATAGTAATTTAGTGAACCTTTAAATTAGATGTTGATCCTATTTGAATGTAATAGAATGCTAAAGTATTCTGATGATATATCTTAAATCATTTAAGACAATTGCTTTTTTCTTAAATGAGACTATGACAAATTTGATTTTCTTAATTTGTTTTCATAGGTTTGTATACTTGTCTAATGTCAACTAGATAACATGAGTTATGATTGGGACTAAAAATAAAAGATCATGATCAGACTGAAATAAGGCTTAAGGAATCTAGGCACACTTATAGGAGTCTTTGATGTGTTTAAGGCATTAGAGTTAGGATAAGTGGGGTCTGCTTGCATTTGTGTGGGTATGAGTCTACCTAAGTCTGCTTGAATATGTTTGAATTAGTCATATAATTTTGAGTAGTTGTATGTTATACATTAAAGGTAATTTGAAGCAACAACATTCTAGAATATGATATAGAAGTCTAAAAATGGGGTTTTGGGATTAAAGTTCATTCATGAGGTAATAGGTTCTTAACTGGTTCATTAGGAGCTAATGCAGGTTCATGAAGTTGTAAAAATCATCTAAAATGAATCAGAATACTTAGATTCCACTAGGATGATTGTGTGTCCTGTTTGCTTTATTTGAACAGAGTTCAGTCCTGACATTTATGTTATCATACCCTCTCTTTTTCATATTTAATTCATGTTTGAGTTTTCAAAAGAAGCCTAAGGGGATTGAAAAAGATAATTGAGTCCCGATGTTCTCTTAACTATTAAAAAATGATTAATCAACTGGAAAAAGGGAGTTGTTTGAGTCTAAAGGCTGGTGCTAAGTCTGAACTTAAGTTTTTTAAGTGATTAAAATGTTCAAACCTTCTCAAAGTGTTAATGTCCAAAAAAGAATTCAAATTGGCTTTGCATAGTTAGGACCCTAGACTAAGTTGATTAAAAGTTGTTAGCTTATGTAGTCAATTAGGTGTTTAGATGAAATCTAGTTTAAGGACAATGTCAAACTACTCTTGTTCATAAGTTCTTGGTGATTGTCATTAGGTATGGGGATAAGGTAAGGGAGTTGGGGTTGCCTTGGGAGAGTAAAAGGTGAGCTTAGGCATGAACTGGAGGTGGTGACCAGTGGGGCCTTTGTTACCTTTTTACCGAAAGTTAGACTCAGGAGAGGAATTGGGAGGTGATGACCTCACCCTATCCTGTTTCTCTTTCAGGACCCTGAGGCTTCCTTGTCTCCTAAATCTTGTTCTTATGACTGTGGGATTCATTGAGATCTTGGGATTGGCCAAGGATAGTTTATCATGCCTTGGGGGGATTCTTGAGATTTCATGCTATTTAAAACTAAGTTAAAATAAAGGGTAAGAGTCTGTCACATTTTTGTCATAATTAGAGGGAATAAAAATTGTTATTAACTAAGTACTAAGGGGTAAGTTACTCACCAGGGTATGAATCCATGTTCTCGAAGTTTAACTTATTTGCTTCATGATGAATATGTTTAAAACTTGTGTGATACATTTATGCGTGGACTTGTCTATGTGATCTGCTAGGCTCAGTTTGACCTTAGGAAAAAGGCATTTAGTTAGCTTAAGATTGGTAAGAACCCTTTATTCTTAAACCTGAACTGTGGCACTTAGACTTTAGTGGGCATTGTAGTGTAACTTGTATTAAAACGGTCAAATTATACTCTGCCTGGCAAGGTTTGATTCTATGTTATTAGTGTGTTCAAAATCCTACCATGTCTAGAATTATGGGGATGAAATAATTGAATACTGTGTCTGTGTTCTAAAAATGAATAGTGTTAAGCTGAAATTGGTTTGATGTTTTTATTTGGGGATATTGTGAGTACTCTTAAAAGCAGTTTGAACTACTTGGCCTAGGGTGGTCTTTTCAAGACACCTCAAAGTAGGGGCAGGCTTGACTCATAGTACCTTCCTCCAAATGAGGGGTGTCATGAACAACTGTCTTGAGGGTATATTGGCTTTCCTTAAATCTCACCATTTTATCAAAGGGCTAGAAATAGAAAGAGTTGGGAAAATTGGTTTGGCTAATGGTCTAAAGGTAACTTAGGAAGTTAAGAAAAGGGAACTGGTTATTTCAAGAGGATGATCTTTGCTTTCTTTTTAAAGAGAAATGAACTAGCTTAAGACTTTTGATAACAAGTGTCCTGTTAGGAGTTTTAAAATTCCGAGGTTGCAAAGAATTTTTTTTGAACTTTATGCCATTTCTTTTGAGATTTGTTGACATACATAGTTGGTCATTTCTCCTTTTCATCTCAAGTTGTAACTTGCATGAAGTCTTGTTGTGAATGTGTTCTTACTACTGATTGGACTAAAACAAAGGTTCATTTCTATGGTTCTTTCTGGGAATATAAAGTTGTACAGTCTCAATTCATTTGATGTTATTTGGTCCAGACTTCTTGGTGCTCCAATCTTGTTTTGGTGATCATAAGTTGTAATTTTTCCTCTTTGTCTACATCCTTCTACTGTGTTTCTGTTATTACATTTAAGCAGCTCTCACTTATTACTATGTGGTCTGTTAATATGGGAAATTAGTGAATCATATAGCTGAGAAGTATAGGAATTAAATTAGAATTGAATCACATTTGGGTTTACATATTTGGACACTGTTTTAAGGGACAAAGGTTGATTAAGTGAATAGAAATAATCTTGAGGCCTAAAGTTGAGCACATAGAGTGTGGATATACACAAAATATGCATAGATTAATGAAAACGAAGAGGAATATACACATGGTATACACTTGGTATACACATCACATGCGTATATCATAAGTATACTATGTGTATATAAGAAAATAGGCCAGTTATAGGAAGCATGTATATATGAGTAAAAGAATATGATTTGTTTGTGTCACCTATTTGACCAAGTATCTTGAAACTGTTATACTATTTTATATGCCTCATTGTATTACAATACCTGCCTCAGTCTTTGTCATGATTTTGAATTTACTTTTCATGTTTCTTGCATTTAAATTACTTCCCATGTGATGATGCTTGTGCACAACTTTGGGACTCTAATTATATACTATGGCAACACTGATTTTTTCGAGAGTTTGAGGTGGTTTGGGTGATAGTCTAATCACTCCCAGATATCCAACCATGCCTGGGGTTCGTGAAACCCCTTGGAACTTGTGCGGTGTCAAGAATAAGGGTGGTGATAACCTTTTCCCTTTGGTATGGTATGATTTGGAGTTTTCGGCGAAGCCAATAGTGTGTGATCAAGTCCTTCAGTTGTGCACTTGTGCTCAAACTGGATGTATATGCATATATGCATATAAGTATGCTAGTAATAGGGTCAGCAAACATAGACTAATTCGATTCCTTTTATTTTTTACCCTTCTCCCACTGCACAGCCATTTGGGCCAGAGCAACTAGCTTCTTTAAAAAACTGTTAAGTCCAAGAAGAGAAAGGGAAGCTAATATTATTGAAGGCCCAGTCATGGCCGAGACTGGCATGAAGGCCCAACCATAGGCAAAAATGGTCTATTAGGGGTTTGGTACACCCCTAACATATCTCTCTTTTTCCTTAAATTTCACTATGCCCACTTCCTTTTGATTAAAGTGTTGTATTTGTATGATTGTAAAACAAAACTCACATTATTATTGGAATCGTTTATGTTTGGACTAGGCATCGTAGGTGAACGGCACATATGCCGTTTAGTTCAACCTTAGGCCTCCCAACACGATTTTTTCAAAAAAAAAAAAAAAACTGGATTAATATAAACGCTTTTCTAAAGGAATAAGAAATGGCTAAAATCAGTAAGGAAATAAAGAGGATTAATTTCATCTTTACTGAAAAAACATATGTTGTTATCATTTTTTCCTAAGACCAGGCTTAAACATTTTAAACTAGAATTTTTTTTTTCCTTGTTATAAGTCCAGTTTTTCAAAAAAATCTCTTTCAGTCCAGGCAAGAAAAATAGGCTTCAAAATGTGTGTAAATAATACGCTTTCAGAAAATGAGTTCTTTCTTTTGGACTAAAAATCAGACGCAAAATGATTTCTAAACATATGCATATGTGTCGTATTTGTATATCAAAATACACATGTTTTTTGGGCTCAATTCAGACGAAAAACGGAGGGTTTTGAGGGCTAAGGCCCAACTCAAAAAATCATAGTTTTAGGCCCAACTTAATCAAATTTTTTTTCCAGAAAAAAGGATAAGAGAAAAACATGTGTTTTGGGTTGAGCCCAGTAATTAAAAAGAAATAAGACTTAGGCCAAAAACCCAATAGACCTTAACCATCTTTCAGAAAAAAGGGAACATAAGTTTGGGCCCCAGGTTGAAACGTCATTTCTTAGGTTTCAAACAATTTAGTTTTAAAGATAAATTTCAAAGACCAAATGGTTAGTTGGATATATAATCAGACCCTCGTAAATTAAATCTGTGTAAACTATTTATAAACATAGAAGTTTTAGATAATGACGTTCTAAAAACGTACTAAACGGACTAACCCGGACCATGTATGAGTCTAGCATGAACAAATTTATTCATCCCACACTTTTAAAAGACTTTATATCTTTACAAAAAACCACCTATTATCCTTATATATGAAAGGAACTAATTTTATCCGAATATTATAAATCCAAGCCTAAATACCCCATATGTAAAGGAAATATATTCAATTCTTTTAAAAAAATGATATGCAAAATGATAGACTTTTTTTTTTGGGAAATAAACACCAAATAAATAGTTTATGCAAATACTCACACATTGGAATTCGAAAGTCAACCGTATAGTATGAATCCTTAATACTAGGGTGACTAACACCTTTCCTAGGGGATCACCAGAACGCTTACCTAGAACTTTGGATTGAGAAGGATTTTTCACGTTGTATGAATAAATCCTTCAAAAATGATTTTTCTAATTTCCTAAAAATTAGGCAGAAACTCTTTTAAAATAAAGTCCGAAAGAGCACCAACAAGTTCGAAGTAGCTTTTCCAAGCGCTAACCTCGCCCGCGAAAATGCGAACCGTAACAATCTCCATTAACAATACAACAATACCAGGTTCCTCCACAACATTATTACACTTTCCATCATTATTAGACACCTCTTCTTTTTGCAACTCGTCTTCCTCATAAAGTTCAGGATGTATATGCCAACATTCATCCTCATTGTGCCCTTGTAATCTACATTCTCCACAATAATTTGGAAGATAATCATAATGAATCTTAAATTTAATCACATTAATATCCTTTGTCTCCTCATCCTCGATTTCCATATTAACATATTTTGGAATCTGATAGTAAATCTACCAACACTTTGACATGAGCACAACTAGGTCTAGTACGATTAATGGTAGCAAGATCTAGTTGAAATGGAATTCCAACAGTAGTAGAAAGAGAAAACAATGACTCTTGACAAAAATATGTTGGCATTAGATTGGGAAATGATATCCAACCTATTACCTTCGAAGTTTCTTCATCAATCTTGAACTTAGAGTCATATATCAATGGTCGCATTTGATATGAATATCCATCTTTATCCTCTAAATAATAAGATCCCTTGGAACACAACCTAATAAAGTCCTCCATTAATGACAATCGAATCAATACGTGCCTAGATCGAAATAATCCAATTTCACACTTTCCTTTCATCCCACATTGTGTGGGAATTATGGTTCTCAACTCCTCCAATTATGGCCAGCCATTCGAAAACTTCCTTATGACAGCATGTTTGAGATTCTTCATAACTTCCATTTCATCTACTTCCTTTTGTGTCCATCATAAAACTAGAGTACCATTAATAAACGACACCTTCTTCATTGTAATGTTGGACGTGGATGTAGGGTTTTGCATGAGATTTAGAGTTATAGATTTGAAGTGATGAAGAGGAAAAGGAAAAAGACTGGCCAACCACCAAAGATGGCTGACCAGTGGCCGTAGCGGCCATGATTTCAGATGATGGCTCCTAGGCTTTGCATGGAAATTAGGGTTTTGAGAGCATTTTTTTTTTCAACCGCGTTCTCTAACTGTCGCTCGTCCCCTGGTTCCAGTCGCAGCTGCGGGCTCTGACACCTGATCTCGAGCTATCGTGGCTCGAGACCTCACCATCTGTGAGAGAAGAGATAAGAATCAGCTACCAATTCGACTGTTCTAGATACCAATTAGAATAAAGTAGCACGAAAGAATGAAAGAAAGTGAATTTTCCAAAATTTCCTATAGCCTCTCGTAGATAAGTACGGAGCTCATTGTACCGATCCACGAGACTCTACTAGACACGCTTATATATTATAGACCGGGTAACCTAGTGCTCTGATATCAATTTATCACGACTAAATTTCACTAAATCGGGTGGGCACCTATTTTCCTGCCTCGATAGGCGAACCCTTAACTCAACATTCACAATTAATAAAAAAATAGCAGAAGAAAGTAAATAACATAAGTCTCACGATAATATAATATAAATAAGTGTGGAAGTAAAAGAAATCCACCCCAGTAGCTAGTCTGATCATACTAGAGCATCTAACTAAATACTATTAGTCTGAATATTAATACATCAATAGTCTCAAAATCATGCCGTGGAATGGAAAGCAAGACAAAAATAAAGGAAGAGTCTTCAGCCAACAAACGTCTTCATGCTCACCCTGTAGAGACTCGAATCAGCAATCCTCGAAGATCAGCCACAAGGGGTAGAAGTGGATCCCACATGATACTCTCCATTCATAAAAGAATGCAACAAGTGTAGATCAGTACAAATAACAAGTACTGGTAGGTATCATAAGCCAACTAAGACTGGCTAACGTATATAAAGACAACAAAGCAAGATAAGCACGTAAACCAACCAAGTAGAAGTCAACATGAATCCATATCCACGGTACATGTCATCACCTATGTTATAGCATCTAAACCTAACTGTGCCAAGTCTCAGTATGACCAATCCAAACCAGTACATCACAACCGTATCACAACATGTCATCACCTATACTATAGCATCTAAGACCAACTGTGCCAAGCCTCAGTATAATCATTCCGAACCAGTATATCACAATCGTATCACAACATATCACAGGAAACCAAAAGGTACAATGCAATGCAATAATATATATATATGATGAATGCAATGCATATGCACCGTACACATATACTCCGACAATGGAATATCATATCTTGCCAGCACAACCTATGGGGGACCCGCAAAGTCCATGTACAACTCGCTCCGAAAAATAACCTTGAATCACGATCACTCTCTTGAACCCGGCAAGAGACCTTGGGCATCATACACTCATTCATTCCCGACAAGAAAACTTGAGTAACGTACACTCATTCCACTCCAGTAAATGACCTCGGGTCACGGACTCTCATCTTTCTTTTACGCTCTCTGGCAGAGACCTCGGAGGCTACACTCTCTTACTTATCATCATCAGTACCATAACCATGCAATATTAATGTATCATGGAAATTAGTATGAATACGATGCAATGCAATGTCAACAACCAATTCAATCCCAAACAGTACTACACAAGGGCACACACGTAATATCAATAATAAGGCTACACAATAAGCCACAATGAAATCACAATCTCATCTCAATATCAATCAAGTAAAGTACCGCAATATCATGGTCATGATATATCACTAGTCACAAATACCCAATGTCTCAACGTGGCAACAATCCAATAAATAAATAGATCAAGATAAGTCAACAGCACAATAGGGTGGCTAGCCCCTAACTCATAAAACAAGGCCCAAATTAAGACAATATCCAACCCAACTTCATACCTAAAGGTTTACATTCATTCTTCGACAATATTATCTAAAAATACGCTTCGCTAATCGAAGTCTCACCATAAGGTAAACTATAACCTACCTGGAGAGTTGAACAACAAAGTCTTCAATAATCAAACCTTAGTCTTTCCCTTCCTTTGAGCCTCGAGCTAATGGAAGTCTAAACATATCTGAATCATAAAATTAGAATAAAAAAGAAACATCATTCAAACCTTACTTCTATTCAAGACCCAAATCCCAACATATGGAATGGGGTTTCTGAACTAGAAAGATGGAATAAGGAATCTATAGGTCTCAATATGAAATTAACATTCTAGGTGGTCAACTCCTATCAATTATAAGCTAGGAGAACTAAAAAAATCACTTAAATTTGGATTCTAGGAAGAACCCCCAAATTTGGGTATGAACCCTAACTTCTAATTTCATAAATTAGCCACTAATTAGGGAGGAATCATGCAATAATAGATTCTAATCATCAATTTCATGCTTAATGAAGCTAACCCAATCAATAAATGAAGATTTAATAGCCTAGAGCGAAGAACCCATTGAACCCTCTTTTAATCCACAAGCTCTTAATGAAACTAGCATGATAATAGATTCCTAAGGTGATTAATGGAATATGGAATAACAATGAATATGGAAGGACTTACCACAATGATTTTCCCCTAGGAAATGCCTTGAAAAGCTCCCGATAGCTCTATTTCCAGAGTGGTAATGAATGAAGAACTTAGGGCTTTTAACACTCATTTAATGAATCTAACTACCCATCACCCACTTCCGCACCCCTTTCAGCGCTTCAGCGGCACCGCTTCTGCTGTCCCGTGACCGCTTCGGCAATCATGCCCACATCATTTCAGACCGCTATAACGGCAGGGTCACCACTAAAGCAGTACCGCTGCCGCGGTCTTGATGCCTTCATAGCGGGGACCAGACACTAGAATCCTCCAAGTTTTCACCAATTCCACTCGAAATCTCGACTATCACTTGAGGCCATCTGCTCATATACCATATATGTAGACACACATAAAACATACTACGAACGCACTCGTGGCCTCGAAATTCCCAATGGAGGTCTGGTTGACCGAGTCAACCCCTAATACCTCAAAACCAACTTCCCAACCCAAGTCCCAAAATGCACTCGAGTGCATTAAGAAACAAACCGAATATACACATAAATTCTAAAAGACCATCTGGACCTCTCGGAATCAATGAATTCCCAAAAAAAGTCTGTTACCCAAAAGTCAACTTTGGGTTAATTCTTTTTTCGCTTAAGCCCAAACATCTCACAAAGTCACCCAAATCATATCCAAACCTTGAGAAGCCTGTCAACGGTCCCCTTGGATTAAATGTGAGCTAAACAAGCTTGGGGTAAGGTGAAAATTACCGAAAAGACTATAATGATCAAACGGGTCGTTACATAATATTGGTAGTGCAAGCATGATTAAGGTGTATTTAGGTATTGTTTAGTTAAAACTACTGTTGAATGCCTATCTAGATAAGTTGTCTGTTAGTAGTGGTTTACATATGGTCATAAGCATTTAGTTGCCTTTATTAGTTAATATTCTTTTAGTAGTTGTTGAGGCATGCCTAAATGTGCACCATTTATTATTTCCAGTTACTTGAACCATGATTAAGTGTAGTGGGTGCTTTGCCAACTGAAATTCTAATTATTAATAGCCCAGCATGTTAGTAGTTGTTCATTAGTTATTTAGTCAATAGGCAGTGAATCATTGTAGTTTGAGGTACTGTTTGCTTGATCTGATACAAATGTTAACTTAGTTTAATCACAATAGGTGACTCCTTTTTTGGCTAAGTTATGTTGTTTGTAGCATCTTTAGATGGCTAGTTGAATGCCCTATTTTGTTTTGATAAAAGGGTCATTGAACCATTTATTTTTATTATTTGGTCTGATGTCTCTGGTATTCTTAATTTCAATTGAGGCTCAGTGAAATTTGTAGCTTTAATATGAGGGTTGTCTTGTCTGATTGTGTGTGAAAAGTCTATTTCTATATTTCATCTGTCTTCAATCATAATGTTGGCCTATATCTGCATTTCCTAAACTCAGCTAAACATAAGTTTACACCTAATGGGGATTTAGTTGATTAAAATGGTGAGATTTATGACTTTAAATATTTAGTTGTCCATTTTATCCTAGTATAGTTCCACTAAGGCCCTTGTCTGATTTATGACTAAATGATGATGATTGTGTCATTAGTATGAGCTTGTATGATGTCATTTAACTAAAAAAAGTGTCAAATGTTTCTTAATGAGTCTAAATAGGGTTAAAGAGGGCTTGAGCTCAATTCTGGCATCCTGCATACGCATAGTAGCATCTCTAAATGAGTCTTTTTCCAGTTTTAAAAATAGTGTAGAAGCCTATCAGGTTGGACCAGTTAAGATTAAGGTTCATTCAATAGTGATGTAGTCTAAAAGTGGAAAGATACTTGCCTGCCTTACCTATATGAGAATCTAAACCATCTGTCATACTTGAAAGGCAAAGCCTTGTTATTTGCTTATGAATAGGTCACATAAGAATGCTATTTGTCTCTACTTGTTGACTAAATATTGGTTCACTTTCAAGATGCCTTGGTGGTGAAATGGTAGACACACGAGACTCACGTGCTAAAGAGCGTGGAGGTTCGAGTCCTCTTCAAGGCATAATATTGAGAATGCTCATTAAATGAGCATTCTAAATAAGAGAGCTCAGATCGAATCGGTATATCAATACTGATTCGATCCGAGCTCTTGGAATTGGAATAAATTCGGCAGCGGATCGCGAAATCTTGGTGATCTTCTCTATCTAATGAATGGGGAGTCCGCTTTAAAATCTTCTGCCCTGCACCCACCCCCCATCTCAAATTACAGATTTGCGCGAAATCCATGTTATTTTTATTCAACCGCTACAAGATCGACAATTCCATAAGCTTGGGCTTCTGTTGCTGACATAAAAACATCTCTTTCCATATCTTCGGATACAACCCATAAGGGTTTGCCCGTTCTTTGTACATAAACCCTTGTGAGGGTTTCACGCAGTTTCAGCAGTTCTTCCGCTTCCAGGACAAATTCGCCTGTTTGTGCCTCATAATAACCACTAGCAGGTTGATGCATCATTACCCTAATGATATAACAAAATAAAAGCTCCCCCTATCTTTAAATATAGCAGACAGAATTCCATTGGTCTAATTTGGGACCTTAGGATAGATTTTGATTCTATCTGACAAACATATAAAGATAAAGAATAGGAAAGGGCCCTTAGATTTATTTGTGACCTCTGAGGAGCCATATGAGGTGAAAATCTCACGTACGGTTCTGTAATAGCGATGGGCACAGTGATGTTATCATCGACTATGATTATCTAACAGTTCAAGTACAGTTGATATAGTGGAAGCGCAGTCAAATTATGGTTTTTGGAGGTGGAATTTGTGGCGTCAACCCATCGGGTTTATCGTTTTTCTAATTTCTTCTCTAGCCGAGTGTGAAAGATTACCTTTTGATTTACCAGAAGCAGAAGAAGAATTAGTAGCAGGGTATCAAACCGAATATTCAGGTATCAAATTTGGTTTATTTTACATTGCTTCATATCTGAATCTACTAGTTTCTTCTTTATTTGTAACAGTTCTTTACTTGGGAGGTTGGAATCTTTCTATTCCGTACATATTTGTTCCTAAGCTATTTGGCATAAATAAAAGGGGTAAAGTCTTTGGAACACGATTTTTTTTCAATTTTCAAAATCCTTTGTTGTTATTTTTAGTTAAATGTGTGGAATAGACCAAACCCTAAGAAAATTGGAAAATCAAGCAAGGAAAAATCTTTTTTATTTTATTCTTCACGTCCAGGATTACGTCCGGGATCATTAGATAGGAATCCAAAGATGAAGAGAGAAACAAAAAATATCACTACTGTGTAAACGAAGAGTTTGAGAGTAAGCATTACACAATCTCCAAGATGATTTTTTTGAAAAAAAAGAGAATAGATCATCCATTTTTGTACCGCATATCCTAGTTTGACACCAAGCAATGAAGCTCTTTGTCTAAAAGTTTCTCTAAAAGAATTTTCATAAATTCTTTTCTAATAAAATAAGAGTTTTTCATTAACCAAATTTTTTTATATACACTGTCCACGCCCCAATCGTCCCCCCGGAGGAATATGTGCATCTAAAAGATCTTTCATACTGTGCCCAATCCCGAAATTGGTTCTATACATATGACCAGCAATGAGAAAAATAAATGCAATAGCTAAATGGCGATGGGCAATATCAGTCAGCCATAAACTTTGCGTGTGCGGATGGAATCCCCCGAGAAGAGTTAGAATGGCAGTTCCCGCCCCTTGGGCGGTACCAAATAAATGACTACTTGAATCGGGGTTTTGAGCATAAAGATTCCATTGACCTGTAAAAAGTGGGCCTAACCCTTGGGGATGCGGTAATACATCTAAGAAATTATTCCACCGAACGGACTCCCCTCTAGATGCAGGAATAGCAACATGGACTAAATGCCCTGTCCAAGCCAAGGAACTTACGCCAAAGAGTCCGGACAAATGATGATTCAGATGAGATTTGGCATTTTTGAACCAGGAAACGCTCAGTTTCCATTTCGGTTGTAGGTGTAACCAACCTCCTATTAAGGATATGGCAAAAAGAAATAATAGAAAAAAAAGAAGTATGAAATAGGTCAATCTCTCCTATTGAGTCACGTGAAGATGCAGAATCAAAAAGAACTCATTTATTCGTCTTATTTATTATTATTATTATTATTATTATTATTATATATATATATATATATATATATATGTTAGACAAATTAATATTATTGATGGGGTCTTACTAAGACTTCTTCAGAAAAATCTTTATCCACCTATATCTATAGTATATAGATATAGAAAATACTATAGATTATGGTGTTTATACATCAGCCCAACCAATGACTATTCATTTGAAATTGAGACTCATTGTTTTAATCTCCATGGACCCTATACATAGTCTTTTGAGTCTGAGTCAAGTGCATCACTATTATGGTATTGTAAATCTCTGCATATCCCAACTGTGTGTTCAAACTTGAGTCTTTGTTTATTAACTATGAGAAGTATTACTTGCACAAGAGCTCAGAGGGGTCACTCTGAGTCCTATATGTGTGAAACTCCTTATTGACTGCCTGACGTTAAAATGTTTAGCTGCATATTAACATGTTTGTTCTCTGCTGTATCTGAGCCTGTCTCCCCATTTTTGCATATAGTTGTTGTCTTTAAAGTATCACATGAACTTGTAAAAATGCATATTTTTCCTTCAAAATACAGTCTGAACCTAAAAAATGTTAGTTTTTGTTATGTGAAATCATGCCTACTCTGCCTTTACATGTGACCATATAAGAGCAACCCCCTTTTGCATGTATGACTATGTGTTAGAAAAGAGTCAAAGACTCTGCCTTATACTTGCTTGTCCGAATAAACCTATTCTATCAAATACTTATGCCTGTAGCTGTTTGCATGTATAATACTGTTTGTAGTTGAGTATCCTTATTTATGCATGGTTGTGTACATAATTAGCATATGCATGTAATCAGTTCATGATAAATAGGTAGTTAGGTTCTAGATACTCTCTAACCTTGTAAAAAATCCGGAAACAAAACAAGTGGAAACAAAGTTAGTTTTTTGGGCCTTAAGCTCACAATAGATCCTTTTTTAAAAGTTAAGAGATAAACTGTTTGTCTTGGGCTTTGGTATTAAATTGGACTAAAACAAAATGGACTCAAGATTGTTTGGACTGCAAGACTACTTTGACAAAAGAGTATTTTCGGAACTTGGGACAAATTTTGAGAAAAATGGGAAAGTTGAGGGGGAAATAATCTAATAATACTAGTTAAGACTCTATATTACAAAATATAGGGATATTTTTCCTTATTATAAAATCTAACAATAAAATTACAAAATATACCAGATCTGAAAAATTAAAAGGGTTGCACTTCCTCATTCTCCTTCACGCACAAATCTTGAAAAATTAAAATGCAACCCTTCCCTTCCCCATTCTCCTTCACCCCATATTTCTTCATCTCAACAGCGACTCTTCTTCCCTACCCATTACCTCGCCGCTGACGGTGCAAATCCGACCTAGGCACCTACCATCTTGTGTGAGAAAAGTGCAGTATCTAACGTCTTTCCGCTTTTAAATTCGTGAATATTAGGTCTTCAATTCTATACTTGTTCACTTTAGAAGTTGGAAATAAGTTACCTTCGGTATTTTACTGAACAAGAATAGAATAGCAGATCTAAAGAACTAATTTTCACCAAGTTTGAAGTTTGAAAAAGTTGGAAAGTGATTGCTTGTTGACCAATAAAAACGAAAAAAGAGCGGCACATTGAAAGCCTACTCCTCTCTGGTTGTTGGTCTTGTAATTTCAATATTCTATGTTGTTGTAGTTGATTTTTGGATGTATATTGTATGAAAGTTGTATACAATATTGTTGTAGTTGTATTAAATTTTCAAACCTTAATATGAACTTTACACAAATTTTATACAGTTTATATACATATTTCATACCATTTTTATACAGTTTTCAAACATGAAAAATGTGAAAATTCTAAACCTTGAGCAAGATGTACATATTTCATACAATTTCCATACACAAAATTTTGAGCGAAATTTTCAAGCCTTCAGCGAGATATACATATTTCATACAGTATTCATACACAAAATATTGAGCGAAAATTTTAAGCCTTGAGTGAGATATACACATCTCATACAGTTTTCATACACAATTTTTTGAGCGAATTTTTCAAGCCTTGAGCTAAAATTTTTATATATGTTTTGTAAGAAATTTATTGTTATGTTTTGTAAAATAAAAAATATCGTCATATTTTGTAAATATACTCTATTCTTATGTATATGTACGTCATTCTCCCAAAGTTGAGAACTCAGAATTGTCAGAGTTAAAATGGACCCTTCTCTTTACTTGTCTAAACTTGAGAAATTTTCAAAAACACGCATATAGCTACATAAATGTCGCAAAATCGCTTACCGACATTTATTTTACGTTTAGCTTAAATGTCGGAAATTTAGGTGTCAGGAATTTTCCGACATTTATGTAAATGTCGAAAAGAATATGTGACATTTAGGCAAATGTCGGTAAGAAATTTCAGACATTTATTTTCTGACATTTTGGTAAATGTCGGAAAGAATTTACGACATCTATTTTGCGACATTTAGGCAAATGTTGGTAAGAAGTTTTTACGACATTTATTTTTCAGCATTTACCTAAATGTTGGAAAGAATTTATGACATTTACCTAAATGACGGAAAGAATTTATGACATTTATTTTGTGACTTTTAGGTAAATGTCAGTAAGAAATTTACGACATTTATTTTTTGACTTTTAACTAAATGTTGGTAAGGAATTTACGACATTTATTTTCAAAATTTAGTTAAATATCGGTAAGGGATTTACGACATTTATGAAACACCGCTTAATGTCTGACATTAATTAGATTAATGTTGGTAAAAATGTCATTACGACATTTACTTGTTGTATTCATACAATGTAACATTAAAATTTCCAACATTTTGATTAATGTCAGTAGATAATAATGTCAAATGTCATAAAAATCTATCTATATAGTTTTTATTATGACACAAATACTTATATTCACTTTATACATTCATATAAATGTCAACCTTTTGTAACAAACATGAAATTTACAACAAGTTAACCTATAATATATTATATAAAAGCAATATTATCTTTCCTCCTTGCCAGGAGTATTGACAGAACTAAATTAGGTAATAAAATCAATTCTTCCACATACTACATAAGCATATCAAAATATGCACCATGACATTTTTCCCTTCTCATGAATCACCTCCAAATGAACCACTACCTTCGTACCGTTTTACACTTCCTAAAGCTTTCAGATTATCCTAGTTAAATCAAGATCAGCAACTACTTCTGATAAACTAAACTAAGTATACTTTACATCTCACAATATGACAAGTAGAATTACATAATAGTATCTCATGAGTTGGGATTTCTTTTTAATAGTTAGTGAGGCATCCAAGGCTTATCCAAATCAGTTGACAAAATCACATGATGAGTTTCTACTAGGGGTGGACGTTCAGTTCTTCGGTTCGGTTCTTTCGAACTTTGGTTCGATTCTTCGGTTTTCGATTTTTCAAATAGCAAATCAAGATTAGCATAATTTAATTTCTCCTCTATCTTCCCATATTGCATCCATCAACATAACTTTTAAGCAGACTACCTTTACGGTTTCACCATATGCAGCCCTTTAAATTGAAAAGTAAGAGCCAACATATTAAACTTGTTAAGTTGTTATTACATCTTGACATAAAAAAAAAGACTAAATAAAAGTTCTCATGAGAACAACTAGTACACTAGCAGCAAGAAAGCAACAACGAGCAGCAACCATGGGAATAGAACTGGAAAGAGTGAACAGTGATAACCAAATAGGAAAGAAGCTGCTATAACCATCCTATAAGCTACTATAACCATCTCAAATAAGAAAGAAAACTAAAGTGTAGAGGGAATTTGGGAATGGGCTTGGGTTGCAGTGGATCTATAAAGGGACTTTAGGAATGAATTGGATTAGGTCGAGACAGAAAGTGTAGCTAATAAGTGCCTATTTTTGTACTTTATGTTGTAAAATTTCAGTTCCTCAGTGTACCGAAAAACCGGTACCCTAAAATCGAAAACCGAACAAAACACAGTAATTTTAGAAAAAATAGAACCGAAACCGAACTGAAGAATCGAAAAAACTGAAACAGAAGAACCAAATTAGTTTGGTTCAGTACGGTTTTCAATTTTTCGGTACTTATGCCCACCCCTATTTTCTACAAAGTTATTTGGAGAGTGGGAACTACTACAAGATTTACAGGCGACTGTTATGTTGATTCACTTATAGGGCTCTTCTAGTGTAATTTTTAAGTTAGAACTAGTAAGTATTGCATGCATTACTAATATAAATTTATGCCAGTAACCAATTAAACATATTGAGTCAGGTTTCTAATTCAACATGGTTATAGCTATTTTAGAGACTTTCTACTATTACTACACTACCTTCTGGCAGTTTAACCAAAAAAAAGGGGGAAAGTTTAAAATAACTTTTGACTGTAGCCATTGACAGAAAATAAGCAAATTATTTCTCCGCAGCCCAGTTATAATTAAATCACATCTAGATAAACTCACCTAAATAAAATCTGAGCTAGAATCCAGTCAACAAAAACAAATCCATCCCTACTATACTATAGATAAGAGTTCTACTCATAAACAATTATAAACCATATATATAACTATAGGAAATAAGTCCATTTTGGTAAAGCAACATTGTTCTGCATAGCTGCAGGAGTTACGACACCAAGGGCTAGCACAATTGGCTTGAATGTGAACCATTTCCTTAATTTTTAACGACATTAACACCAATGGTCAGATTTTTTTTTTTTTTAGAAAAGTTATGCTTTCAGGTCTGTATTGTTCTTGTTACACCAGCACCCTATGCACAAATATCATATTCCAAGCACCAAGACAAAGGTTTCATAAAAAGCAATAAGACAGATAGGTGGATAATAAAACACACAACAATCCAGAGTTGTTACAAAAGACAACACCAAATACAAGCAAAAAAAAGCAAAAAAAAAGAATCATTTGGTCCCACAATCATATGAATGTAATGGTCTAAGCAAAGTGAAATAAAAATCAAAACTTTGGTGGAACTTTCTCTAACCTTTTTTGCGTGAACATCTGAAACGGGTGATAGCGATTGTTGGCGATCTTCAATTGAGTTATCATGAACCTATCACAAAAGAGAAAGATTATTATAATTAAAAACAATTAAATAACATTACTATCTAAAAAATAATTAGTTTTTGTGAACCAACACAAAATTATTTACCCGCTCATTACTAAATGATTTTCTATTTGCGTCAGAAGTGAAACGCAAAGACTCTACATATACTTGTATCCCTTCCTTTACTTTATCGGTTGTATTTGCGTCCATATTCATTTTTGCTTCCGATAATTTTTCTCCATCGCTTCCATATTCTCTTTTGCAATCGATAACTTTTTATCCATCACTTCTATTTCTTCTTTTGCTTCAGACAACTTTTCCTCCATCTCAATTCTCATAGCTGAAGTAGATTTTTGAACTTCCAACTCAACCTTTGTATCAAAATCCCTTTGCTAAGCCTGAGATCGTATATACTGGGCCATAAACTAAATTATAATTAAAAACAATTAAATAACATTACTATCTAAAAAATAATTAGTTTTTGTGAACCAACACAAAATTATTTACCCGCTCATTACTAAATGATTTTCTATTTGCGTCAGAAGTGAAACGCAAAGACTCTACATATACTTGTATCCCTTCCTTTACTTTATCGGTTGTATTTGCGTCCATATTCATTTTTGCTTCCGATAATTTTTCTCCATCGCTTCCATATTCTCTTTTGCAATCGATAACTTTTTATCCATCACTTCTATTTCTTCTTTTGCTTCAGACAACTTTTCCTCCATCTCAATTCTCATAGCTGAAGTAGATTTTTGAACTTCCAACTCAACCTTTGTATCAAAATCCCTTTGCTAAGCCTGAGATCGTATATACTGGGCCATAAACTAAATTATAATTAAAAACAATTAAATAACATTACTATCTAAAAAATAATTAGTTTTTGTGAACCAACACAAAATTATTTACCCGCTCATTACTAAATGATTTTCTATTTGCGTCAGAAGTGAAACGCAAAGACTCTACATATACTTGTATCCCTTCCTTTACTTTATCGGTTGTATTTGCGTCCATATTCATTTTTGCTTCCGATAATTTTTCTCCATCGCTTCCATATTCTCTTTTGCAATCGATAACTTTTTATCCATCACTTCTATTTCTTCTTTTGCTTCAGACAACTTTTCCTCCATCTCAATTCTCATAGCTGAAGTAGATTTTTGAACTTCCAACTCAACCTTTGTATCAAAATCCCTTTGCTAAGCCTGAGATCGTATATACTGGGCCATAAACTAAACTTGGAGTTGCTTCTTTCCCTAGAGTTCGGACAATCCCATGAGTGTCTGGTCCCATTAATTGTGAATACACATCATTGGGAGCACTTCCAGGGACATTTAACTCAGGATACACCTCAGCAAGATCATCCATTTGTTTCTTTTTGAAAGAAAAGTAAAGTGATGGAAAGTTGAAAAAATTGTAACGGAATCAAAGTACCTAAATAATAATAACAAATAAGAAGTTACCATAACTTCACCGGCTATCTCATTCATTGGTTGATTATTCTCTCTCGTGTGAGTTTTTTTGAACACCTCAATACGAGTTGGCTTTACACCCTTATTCTTGTTCATCATCTATTTGAATAGTATGAGATCGCCATAAAATATTCAAGGAGACAAGTCTTAATATATAAATTGCAGAAAATAGAAAGTGATTATGTCATAC